>NC_086286.1:99435062-99738092 GCF_963924245.1 Chroicocephalus ridibundus | reverse complement strand
GCTAGAGCAGCAACCTACTGCCCTCTATTCTGGAGCGCAGATTAGGAATGCTACCACTACTTTCTTCAGCATTTGCTCCTTTCTCTGCAAGGATTTCCAAGCTCATAATACTTGAAATTTCTCTCTGTATTATGTCATAGAAAGGAAAAACTGTCATTTGAAATGTGAACAAAATGAATATTTTTCATGCTTACATTACCACAAAATTAGGACTGTTTGAATTTGCTAGATTACTCAAATATGCTTAGAATAGCTTTTAGAAAGAGACAGAGCATGGAAAATTACAGCCTAAAAGACAGTTTTCTGAGAAAATTATGAAAATAATGAAGAATGGCAATTAAACAGAAATGCTGTCTCTATCTTTACTATAGCATTTAAAACCACAAAGTGCTTCAGTATGGACATATGTAAGGCATAATTATATCAGTTTTTAAAAACAATGACAGAAAAAAGAATGCGCTTGAAAAATTCTGTGGTAGAAATAACCTGAACTAAAATGCCACTTAATGTAGCTCTATAACTTGATAATATTTTTCTTATAATGTAAGATTCAATCTCTCTTAATCTTGCAACTGCATAAATGCAGTTGTATTACTGCACGCATCTCATAGAGGATTGAAATCCATTATCCACATTAGAAAAGTTAAAATGGAACTGATGATTTATTCTCTTGACATTTTTTCTTTATTTTTCTAATTAACCTCATATTATGAGATACTGACCTCACATTAAGAACACCTGAGATGAAAGTGGCTAATCACTGACATCTTTGAATTTTGAAGTATTTTTAGTTCAGTTGTGCTTTTTCACTCGTTTAGATGCTGAAAGCATTTCAGTCCATCTGCCTCTCATCTCAGCGGCATATTTCAGTTGCACTCAAAGCCAGTGTATTTTTCCCTCCAGAGACAGTGACAGAAGAGAATGCAATATGATTCCTATTGCAGGATTATTTTGTCAGGCACCAAAATTGTGATTCATGCACATCACACTCATAATGATATAAAAAGGATTCACAGAGCAGTAGAGAATTGGGTGTGTGGGGAGTAGGTATGGGAAACGGGTGTGTGGGGAGGACGTATGAGAATGTTACGCACAATAATCTAAATAGGTCTGGAGCCATGTGGAGCCCAACCTGTTCCTGTAGATGCTAAGGTACAGACCTGGTGTAGTCAAACATTTGTTTCCACAGATTTGAAATAAAAAGAGGTTCAGCCTTCTTTTCTGCGTTTGGCTTAGAAAAACATGATTTTTTCATAGCTGCTGTGGATTTTATGTAAGCTTGCTGAGAACAAAAAGTAACAAAGGTTTTACTACAGGGGCTGTTTCTTTACAAAAGACTCATGGACCTCAACAGATGCAAAACAGAAGTTATATACAGTGATTAATGCCATTGCTAGTTACATCTTGATAAATTATGTGCCTAAACACTGAATTCTAGCAGCATGCAGTGTTTACCTAACACGCTCGTAGCTATGACACAATTGCAGATATTAAGTATTGGATTAATTTAGGCCTGGAAATGATATTGAAAGGAATCCCCTTAAACTTGCTAACGTTGAGGCACTTCTAAATCAAATGTTGCCTGGTATAATCTTGCTCAAGCAAATGTTTTAGCTTAAATTATCACAGCTACTTCTCCAAGTGAGAAATGCAATCATACCTTTATTTCCTTTCAAGCTAGTCACCAGGTGGCACTAGAGGAGCACAGCAGAAAGCATGAACGCAAAATTCATACTAATGTCTCTGCTAATCATTGGAAAGACTGACTTATGCCCTAATTGATAGCATGATTGCTTCAGCTTCCAGTTTCTATCAAGGGAAACACAGTAAAGTATCTTAAACTGATTACGTATTTGACAATAGGGATGAGAATAGGTCCGGAGACTGGAACTTCTGGAAGACACTTAACTGCATTCATGCATTGTAATTACCTAATGTAATCATGTAAAAATGGTGCATTCATGGTTGTGTAAACATACTTAAGAAAATTTAGTTTATAGCAATTATGTTTTCTATACAGTGCTGAAGGCGCAGCCGTATTTCTAACAGATTAAGGAGATGCATAACAAAATTAAAATGTCAGATCATCAGGTATAAAAAAAACCCCAAGCATTATAAAGAGAACCAGCATCTCTTCTTATACAAGCTAAATTATCATGTTAAGTTTTTTTATGAACAAAGATCTCACACTGCTAGCAGACCAGGGTTTCTGGTCTTCTGAAAAATAATTGCAAAGTAGTTACACTACTGTCCATTTTCTAATGCCACAATTGGAGGATTACATTTAGAACTATTTGCTATTTTTCTCCCTACAAGCTGACAAACATTAGTTCAACTTAACAAACAAGCTGCCAAACAAGCTGACAAACATTAGTCCATCATAGAAACCCCTCCACCCCCCAAAAATCCTCTTTACTGAAAAAGTGTTGATATTAAAGACACAATCTAAAATTACTCTTGCAAAACACTGGAACAGCGGCTTCATTTACACCCTTGATTAACCAGAGCAGTCGTCAAGGGAACATCTAAGCAGCTGTCAAGCAATACAGGAGATTTTTGAAGAACAGTGATTTTACTTTTGAGTGAGCACATTCAATTCACAAGTGTGAAAATCCGTACTGCATCTTACAGTTTTAATAATCTCTTGGTACTTCTTTCCAAAATTCTTGCACTTACCTTTTTTTTTTTTCCTTAAAAAATACGTTTTTAAAATTTCATTATTTAGAACACCCCTTCTGTTCCCGAAATTAGTTTCAACATACTGCTTCCATGGAAATGTTCACATGTCTCTTTACCCTCTTCATTTCAACAAGGTCAAATTTTGGTATTTATTACTACTTTCAATTACAATACTAGTGATAATTATAAAAATGAATGCCTCATGTTATGTCTGACATTTTATTTGAAACCAATGAAACATCTGTCATAACCTCCAGCCATTCAACACCAAATTTCAGGTTTCCTAGTTTCTGTGAGCTGACCGAACAGTAAAAGCGTACCAGAAGGGGAGAGGAGGAGAGAGAAAGGGAAGGGGGTAGAGAAAAGCATGGAAGATGAAAAATCCCAAATGACTTTGACTCCTAACAGTGTCTTGCAGTAATCCCTTGATGCCTTTTTCTTAAAAAAAAAAAAAAAAAAAAAAGAGATGTGTGAAATTCTGAAATGCATTAGGGGATGATAAACTCCCAGCTGACCCTGAACTTGTTTGAGACTTGCAGCTCCAGCTGGATGTGCATAAATCTACACGGCCCAACGAGATTCATCCCAGGGTACTGAAAGAGCTGGCCGATGTCATTGCGGGACCTCTCTTCATTATTTTTCTACGGTCTTAGGAGTCTGGAGAGGTCCCAGTCGACTGGAAGCTGGCAAATGTTTTCCCAATTTTCAAGAAGGGAAAGAAAGAAGACCCTGGTAATTACAGGCCTGTTAGTCTCACTTGAGCGCCTGGTAAAATTATGGAGATTATTCTGGGAGTTAGTGAAAAACACTTCAGAGAAATGCAATCATTGGTCATAGCCAGCACGGGTTCACGAGGGGAAAGTCCTGCTTAACCAACTTAATTTCCTTTTACAACAAGGTCACCCATATAGATGACCAACGGAAGCCAGTAAACATGATGGGTTTGGACTTTAGCAAAGCTTTTGATAATGTATCTCACAGTATCCTTCTGGATAAAATGTCCAGCACGCAGCTAGACAAGTCCAGAATACGATGGCTGACAGGTCAGGATCAAAGAGTTACAGTAAATGGGGCTGCATCAGGCTGGCAGCCAGTCACCAGTGGGGTTTCCCAGGGTTCAATTTTAGGGCCAATTCTCTTCCATGTTTTAATAAATGATCTGGATGCAGAAGTTGAATGTACAGTAAGTTTGCTGATGATACTAAACTAGGAGCAGCTGTGGACTCCCTCGAGGGTAGTGAGGCCTTAGAGAAAGATCTGGACAGACTAGAGAGCCGGACAGTCACCAACCACATGAAATTTAACAAGAGCAAGTGTCAAATTCTCTGCCTGGGATGGGGCACTCCTAGTTATACATACAAGTTGGGGGATGCGAGGCTGAAGAACAGCCCTGTGGAAAGAGATCTGGGGATTTGGGTTGATGGCAAGTTGCATATGAGTTAGCAGTGTGTCCTGGTAGCCAAAAGTACCAACTGTGTCCTGGGGTTCATCAAGCACAGCATAGATAGTCGGTCGAGGGAGGTGATTGTCCCACTCTACACTAGACTTCTCTGGCCCCACCTAGAGTACTGTGTGCAGTTTTGGGTGCCTCAATATGAGAGGGACATCAGACTATTAGAGTGTGTCCAGAGGAGGGCAACCAAGACGGTGAAAGATCTTGAGGGGGAGACTTATGAGCAGCAGCTGAGGTCTCTTGCTTTGTTCAGCTTGGAGAAGAGAAGGGTGAGGGGGGACCTCATTGCAGTCCACAACTTCCTCAAGGGAGGCAGTGGAGGCAGAGGTGCTGATCTCCTCTTTCTAGTGACCAGCAACAGAACACAAGGAAATGGAATGAAGCTGCGTGAGGGGAAGTTCAGATTGGACATCAGGAAAAAGTTCTTCACCAAGAGGGTAGTCAGTCACTGGAACAGACTCCCCAATTAAGCAATCATGGCACCGAGGCTGTCAGAGTTAAAGGAGTGTCTGGACAACACTCCTAGTCATATGGTTTAGTTTTCAGTAGTCCTGAGAGGACGAGGAGGTTGGACTCTATGATCCTTATGGGTCTCTTCCAACTTGACATATTCTATGATCTGTGATTCTATGATTAGTTGTCAGAGGTCTGGGTTTGGAGGAGAAAAGAAGCCCTATCTATTAAAGACTCTTTTGATCGGGCAGAAAATCTGACAGTGTTTTCTTAATTGGGCCTTAGAGTGTCTGGTATTTGTGTAAGATTCAGAGTTGTTCCTCACTATGTGAATAAGAACAGTTAACAGTCTTTGGCAGCATTACACTGAACAACACATTCCCCATTATTGCTGACACCTTCCTCATATCCACACATTGAACGCTGTTCCTCCTAATGATTCTAAAAAATAGATTCTGCTATTTGTAGTTAAATTCCTCCCTTATTCCTTGATCAGTTTTACTAGAATATGTAGGAAAAGAACTACCTAGAAAAATAAACAAAGGTGAACAAATTTGAGAGAGTAAGCCCGTAATGACAGCCAATTAGCATACATAAGAGTGGACACGGTAATGCACATGAATATTTTGGGGGGTCTAGCCTGCCTTATAAGTAGTTTCTCTGATATATTTGTATCCAATAATAAGGGTACTATAGCTAGGATACAAATGACATTGCTCATCTAATCCTATGCCTTACATAGTTTGGTGTGTTTGTATGGCATAGGAGGTCCTGTAATACTGCATTAATTCTTCTTGATTCAAAAGGATATTAGACGTCCTGTTACTGGCTACTGCAGAAAAGGAAAAATATTTCAAACTGAATTGGAGTTTTTTTCCTACTTTTATAGATAGTGGTCTGTCTTTAGCTCAGTTTGCTCCTAAGTGCTCCATATTGCACTGTTGCAAAATACTACTTATTGGTTTCAATTAAAAGAGTTGCAAAAAGGACCACCTAAAAAAATGAAAAGTGAGTTTTTAGAGCACCAATCCAGTTACATTATATTTTGACTTTGAAAGTCTTCCAAACACTCCATTTTCTCTTGCTTCATTGTGGTTGCAACCAAGAAACCATAAAAAGGAAATATCTAGCTGTTGTTTGAACACCGATACGCAGTTTTATGGAAATATGAGTCTTAGGCACCACTTTCAACATCAATTTCCTTTTAAATTAAATGTTTCTTATTTGCATTTGATTACAGATTTATTGACAGGGTTGTTTTATCCACAGAACATACTTGATTTTCTGCCAGACTCTTGGATTTATCTGTGGTAAATAACAAACATTTCAGTCAACACCTCAAAATGTATGAGGAAGTTTGAATGGAACTGTACATATGACACATACACTAGAACTCCTATGTAATACATAGAGTGATTTGCACAGTAGTATCAGAATTTTTGTACTAAATGCCTCCTTTTCCCTCATTTTTCCAGATAGGTCTTTTAAAAAATCTTCAAATTGACACGTCTGAATGAGAAACGCAGCAAGAAACAGGAAAACCTTACAGTTCTTCCCCATGTGATTTTGCGTATTCCAGGACGTCATAATTTTCTTACCATACTAATAAAACTGGTGCTGTGTTACCATTTCTAATCTTTCTTACGGACATTTTATACACTTTCCTGTGAAGATAATATGGAGTTTGACATTAAAAAGATACTATTTGCCTTTTGTTTCTTAGTAGACTTTCAACTAGCATAATATGCTGTACATTTGGAGAATGCCATTTGTCAAAATTCTGACTTTGAAACTGCCTTCACAGTACTTGCTGGGCATTCTGAGAACAGACCAAATTCTACCAAGGTGTAACACATGTCAAAGGAATCGCATTAACATATGAGAGAAAAATATGGCCAGCTCTTCCTCAGTTCAGATCAATCCAGGAAGAATAACAGCATCCTAACATGGCTCTCATATTAAAGTTGCTGAGCCTTCTCCAGTAATACCTATATTAAACAATAGGAAATGAAGCATCCGTAAGAGAACAACTTGGCTTTTCATTATTGTTGTGCGAACATATTTTAAATACCGTTAAAGCCAACCTGCTAAATTTCAAACACGTTTACCATATTTGTACTTCCATACAACCCAGTTTTAGTATGAAAAGATTAAGTCAGTCTGACACTGACTTTTTGCCATTATTTTATTGGGCACTTCACAGTGGATTTTAAAAGCTCCTAGATCTTGGAAACAGTTCCACAGTAAAGATCCTTAAGAGTAGAAGACAAGCTGAAAATAAGTCAACAATGCAATCCTGTTACAGAAAAGGTAGGGACAATAATGGGATATATAGACAGGTATATAGGCAGCAGACATGTAAAGCATTTTTTTGCTTTCTTCCAAGGTAAGAACAATGAATGATGTCATATTTCTTAACAACCCATTTTATTAATCCCCAGGAGTTTTACTCAATCCATTTTCACTAATCTCTGATCTTTTCTGCCCTTACTGTCATCAACATATCTGGTATCTGCATTCCCTCATTTCTGTTGTTGCTGCTACATAAGGCACGCTAACAGCCTTCAAATGGGGCCAGGAGAATCAAGACTAGGGAAGAGCTTCAAGAACCTTTGGAGATCTGGAAAAGTGACCTGTAAGGTAAGTTTAAATCCAGGTTTCATCAAATCCAAGATATATCCTTTGGTTGTTAGCATCTTTGCAGTGGATATCTGATATTGATAATACAATACAACACTCAGGCAAAATAAAAAAAGCTGAAGAAGACAAGCCAAATCAGATGTACAATATAATCTCCAAGCACATAGAAGGCTGCTACAAAGAGGAAGTAAGCAATCTTTCTTTGTCTCCATGTCAGATGTCACAAAAAAATCTCTCTAATAGTACAGATACTGAGGTAGGTTGCACAGTTTGTACAGGCTCCCTCACTGGAGACTTTCAAGGAGACAAACATCTGTCAGAAATGCCATAAGCATTTAATTTACAGATATGATGAATATGGTATAAGTGTGCCCTACTAAGGCAGTAGGTGATTACCTCAGATGTCTTGTAGCCCTACAATTCTATAATTCTAACACTTCTACCAGAAGAATTACATATGATTCAGTGAATGAATGTTAACACTGACAAATTTGTCTCAGGTTTGGTAAAAAATGATCTTAAAATTAATATGATATTTCCAGTCTTTCAGATAATTGAGCCCATCTACAAAGTAAAGAAAGAGTAGAACAGGTCTCATAATAGACAAACAAGACTACAACAGAGATGACTGCAATGATCAGTGTCTCTGAATTTATATAGGAATAGATTCTATTACACACAAATCTAATGTTACATATTTAAGAATAAATGTCTTCCTAAAGAGTGCTCAATAAAAGGCAAGAAAGGAAAATGCTTTTGTTCACCTTCAAACTGTATCTTTTCTCTTTTGCAGTGGAGATACAAGTAGAATTGGATAGCGTAAGGCGAACAAATACACTTTATCTTGCCTAATATTGTCTACCTTGCATAGAAGATGCAATTTCTTTACTTAATGTTGGCATAATTTTTCACATGTTATATAGAATCTAAAAATACCCAAGAAATTCATGTTTGTGTATAAGCCAAAGTAGCTGCAAATGATAATATCTACTTTAGGTGAAACAGATACTGTTTATGCTAGGTTCTACTTAGCTTGCTTTATGCCTCGCTTACTACAGCTCGGCCAGTCCACCAGTCATGGATATGATCCTGTGGTAGACTGCTTAATGGGACTCTTTCTATACTGCATGTATCACCAAATATACTACAGGCAGTATGCACCCAAGGATCATTTACTTCAATGGAATGCTCTTCTTCAACATATATATTTTTTGAATCATGACTTTAAAGATACCTGTTCTCAGTCTGCCTCCTAATAGAAAAGCGTAAATTCTGCTCTTAATCATATTCCTGCAATTCCACTGGCTTCACAGGGACTGCACCGGTGTAAACACAATACTTCAGAGCACTGTGACAACAGACTGGTAGATTGTGACATCTCCATTTCACAAGAATACTGGAAGAATTAGCATTAACATTTATGCAGAGTTTTGAAGCTACAATAAAATTTAATAGTTGTTACCTTCATCATTATGGTAGTTATTGTCATCATTTTTCATGACCATGACAGTATTGGAAGAATATATTGTTATAAAATTGATCCTGACAGTAGGCACCAAATTCTACAAAAACCTTATGTTTCAGGACAACCTGTTCTTATTTAGAAGGACGGAGAATACGTACTGCGCTCGTGCTTATGTACTGACTATTCTCTGTTCGATCATAATCATAAGCTTCTTTGTGTACTTTTGTGGGCTAGATGAATTAATGGAACCAGTTTTTACTGCTGATAAAAGCCTGTGTTTTTAAACCCAGTAATCCACTTTCAAGACTGAATACTGCTGCTTTCTCTTGTTTCTGACAGCATTGCCTCAGGTTCATTTACCAACTGGGTATTTGCTGCACCTGAACATGGCTATTTTAATTTTCATTATAGCTACCTTTAACTTTTCTTTGAGCCTACATTATACCAAAGAGAAAGACTTCTCTCTTCTACTCTTTGGAGCTCCAGAGATCAACATTCCTCAGGGAAAGTGCTTGCAGTCTTTTGTACAGCTCTTTTTTACCCACTAATCTGGGTTGTCTCATTCACTGATTTTAATATAGATGTAATTGCATTCAAGGAATTTTATTAAAAATTATATAATGACAGAAAGGAAAGTTTGCTTCCTCCTTCAGTTAAAGGCCTCCAGTTAGTCTAAGCAACACCTAATAAAAAGTGTGGAAGACACATGGACAAAAATGAGGGAAATTCAAGTATAACCTTCACTGAGACATGAAAAAAGTGAAACGTTTTATATGAAAAGTCACTGCATAATAGGTTTTGACCTGTTCTTCTCTTACGTGCAGATGAAATCATTTCAGCAAACAAAATGGTAAACAAGCTCCCTAACACTGATCTATTAACTCAAAAGTCATATGCTTTCCTCTACGGGAACTAAATTAGGCGATTTTGTTAATTTAGAAAAAGTCAGAATAGTAATCAAATGCAACAATGCAATATCTATTGATGAAGGATGAGTTGGGAGACTTCTGCTAAACAATGAATGAATTGAAGCTTAAATTTGATTTCATGGAGCAGCTGAACACTACCTTTACAAGAAAAATATTCTACAAAAGTACAAGACTTTACTGAGTCAGAGATCATTTATGCTCAAAAGAAACATGACTATCTGTCCATTATCAGCAATTCATTCTCTTTCAGTACAAAATCAGTTGTAGGCAGGGGGGTTGGAACTAGATGATCTTTAAGGTCCCTTCTAAAACCATTCTACGAGTCTATGATCATGTTTCTATTTAAAAAAACATTAATATCAATAGAAGCAGACTATATATAAGAAACAATCAGTATTATCTCTTTATCTGTTTAATATTATTAAACAGTGAGCAAATTAGTGTTATTCTAAGAGCACTTGGTAAAACCTCAAATTTCAAAAATGTTTTGGATACCGCCCACTTTGTTGCATTGCTGACTGTGATATCATGTCTTAAAACTCTTTGTTAAACCATGTATCTACCTACTAGCTAAGTGAATCTTATGCATATGAAAGTACTGGTGAAAATAAAAAAAAATAAGAAATCGGTGTATGTACGTATAAAAGCAGTGGTCTCACGTGAAATGGCTATGACATATAAAGTTTGAAGAAAATACATGCATACATGTATTTCTGACAACAATCAATGTTTACCTACAACATGGTTATAATAAAAATTTGCCTACAGTGGTAAGGATTTTTCTGTGTATAAATAAATTGTGCTTGTTCAAATGTTTAAAATAGAACCAAGAAAAAAATAAAGGAAAAGAATAACATATCCAAAATATCTTATTTTTAGGGGAAAATTCCACCTAAGACAGTAACAAAAAAGGTAAACCTAAACAAATGTTGAGGGTTGAATTGTCCTAACACCGCATAAACAAAATGCCCCCCAAAAGAGTTGGAAATGTGCTCACAAAGAGACATATAGTAGGTAATCTCCTACCAATTATGCCTCCCCTCCCCTGAGGAGGGCTGTCACTCCCAGCAGCATAGACACTCTTCTGGAGTTAGCAGGGTCTTAGTATTGCACTAGAATATAGGAATGAATGATTATGTTGAGCCATCTTCAGATATAGTCTTCCATTTAGTGTCTTACATAAATCTGATCCTATGAATGAAAATTAGGAAGCCACCTGACACATGAATTGTATCAATGCAATGTTGTACAGATAACAGTGCAATACTGCAGTGTCCTCCAACTCAGAATCTTCTATTTTCTTACCTATTACAGACAGAAGAAATACAATAATGAGTAACATATATTGTTTCTACCAGGCATCACTAATTAATGTTCCTTTGCATACTCTGATGGTCTAAAATGAACTGCTACCTCCCCTCTATATGGGAAAACTAAGAGAAAAATAGGTTAATCAATGTGGTTAATGAAAAACTGACTCTTTAACTTAAATTCCAGGAGAAGGAACAATTTATATACTCATACTGGAAATTACGGGGAGATTCTCAAGAATGAAATCCTTCTATTGCCAAATAATGCAAACCCTGAGGTTAAGGCTGGCATCTTTGCTAATACTCATCACCAAGAGACATCCTGCTGGTATTTCAGTTTTCGCATTTAAGTATCTATTAAAAAAAATAATTATTGGTATTTTGGTTTCAGAGTCTTTAAGGATCATGTCTTCTAATCCTTTGTAACCTTGTCTTTGGACCTTGGAGCTACTCTCACATTGCCCTAATTAAGACTTAGGCAAACTTTATGTGCCTGCTTCTCATAGTAATATTCAGACAGCCTATTCTTGGGTTCTGCTGATGACATTTGAGTAATTTGCTTCTTCACATTCTCAGAAGCATCCTAGGCAGAAAAAAGGAAAAGGTGGACACCTAATCACTGTTATAATTCATGAGCAGCTGCTGAAGCAACTCAACTCTTCTATAAAGGTCTAAGAATGCCTAATTCAGTTGAACTACATTAAGATCAACTGAAAATATGGCAAGAGAATGTGAGTCAGGGTATACAGAGCCCATGACAGCCTCTTAAAATAGGATGTTGAGTTCTTTGCTGTTCTGCCTTATTTGGCAAATTATTATTTTAGCCTCATTGAAGGTGCAAATATATGTTATTGCTAAAGAATAGTTTTTCATGTATGACAAGAATTATCACTGGCAGTTTATTTGTGGTAAGCATTACTTCTTATGCTGTCATAAACAAAGAGCCAATCAGACTTGCAGAGCATACAGCAGAAAGGTAACATGCTATTTGCAGCCCAGATGAAAGTGGGAATGAATAATTGATCTTTCTTAGTAAGCTGTAACACCATTTAAGAGCATCACATCTATGTCTCCAACCCTCACCAACATTTTGTCTTTTGTGCTGACACCATCAGTAAGAAAGAAGGTAAGTCCTTGTCACCATAATCCCTTCAGGCCCTCTTCAACATGTGTAAAGCACAACTCTGATTTTGGGTAAATGAGAGGTAGCAGTGCTACTAAAAGTGCTGGTCATATTAAAATCTGCTTTCACAAAGCATAAACAACTCACCTGAAGTCAAAAATACAAGGCAGAAATGTTACATGACACACCCACTTACCACACTTCGGATTTATTGATTTGTGAAGCCTAACTGTCAGCCAATGTAATCAGTTAATTGCATTGTTTAAAAAGTGTTTCATGACTGATACTTATTTCTTTGAACACACTCAGGAGTAGAATGGAGCAGATCTGTGCTTTCAGAATACATAAATACAGAGTTGCACAGAACTTGAAGTTTACTGTTGTCATCTAAACTGATTAACGGGGTCTGCTTACCTTTATCTGGACCAGAGTCATTAGCTATTTTATTGCAGTCTGCTTATGATTACACATAGTATGTTTTTCCCTAACACCAAAAAAGTATGAGCTTTAGAACTATGTCAAAGAAATTAAGATTCTCATAATATTTTCATGTGTACTTTGTACTTGAAGCTGTCTAAATCACAGCATCTAATATGAACAGCTAAGAACATTTTGCTAAACCATAACCAACTATTAAAAAAAAACAACCTGAGACTGCTTTATGGTAATACGTTTATACATATTTTATCTGCAATCTTCTTTAAAAGTACTCTATAACATATATGAAAGTACAAGATCATAATATTTATTCCCTATTTGAATATAAAAAGGTAAAATATAGATTACAAATTCATTTGGATGTGCTTCAAGAGAGACTACTTAAATAGTCAGATGTACATTTTATAAAGTATTACAAATGACCCGCCTATTTTTTTCACTCACTTTGATTAGTGATATGTATTTGAGCTGAAATGTATTATTTGGAAAATAAATACTGCACAAGATTCATGAATATTAACTGCAAAAAAAAAAGAAAAACAAGGTAAATATAATACATTTAGCTTGTATGAGTAAATGTGTATTCATAGGCCACCCTTTATTAAGTTTTCTGTTTTTTAAACAAGATAGATTACTTTCATCAGATTTTAGGAATAGAAAGTATGAGATATTCATGGAAAAAGGCAATCTTGTATGATATGAAATGTGCTACATTTCTTCATGGGTAGATAAAATCTGATGTAGGGCAGTAGCCTTTTAACAAGATTATATTTTATGGATGCAAGTCGTTAAAGAAATTATGGAAGTGTAAACAAACACCACAATGACTGCTGCTGCTTATGTAGAATCTGGTTTTCCTTAAAGATGAGGTGCTTTATTTCTTCATTTTGATGTCCACTTTTTCACTTAAATATTATGAATGCAATTACACACATATTGAATTTGGAAATATTAGAAAATATTTCACTACAAGAAACAAACTGAGATTAACTCTTTCATTTCAAAGGGATGCTCAGTGCTATTAATCATGTAGATACTTCAGGTAAAAATTCAAGCACTGAATATAGTTCCAATTTATCAGAATAAACATTTCTAACTGACAAAAAAATCATTTCAGATTAAGCTGTCTCTGATTTGCAACACTGTGGATTATATGCACAAATTAAATCACAGTCAATTTAACTATCCCATTAAATAAAGTAAAATTACAAAGTTCCAACCTAGAAGTGTGAATTCATTCAGATTTGTTCCCACAGCAGGAATAAATCCCATTTGGTTTGATCTTACCCTTAAATTGATCTATTTAGTAGAAAATCCCACCTTCAGTGAAAAATTAAGAATGTGAACATGTTTGGACTGCCTCTCTTTCTGGTAAAAAACATATTAGGAAGTTTTGGGGAACTACAAAACAAATGACCGTTTGTATGTTCATAAACATACAAAATAAAATGTTTGTCATAACAAAGCATATCACAAACTTTACCTTTGTGTACCGAAACATAAGAAGTGCTTTGAAAACCTGAGTTCTCCAGCATCTATATAGGAGAATAGCTTATAATAGACAAATATCACAGGGAGAAAAATACTCACATAGAAGACTGGTCCAGTAACTGCTGAAACCATTGGTTTGAGATCATTTAACAGTTAATTACAAAATAATCAAAGATAATACTAAATCTTTTTAAACAGATTATTCATATGAGCTGGATCTTTTTTTGTATCTTGCTGTGTGAGGGAGTCTGGATGGTCCTCTCTGGTAACCACAAACCTGTCAGAGACAAATGCTCTGCAGAAGTTTTCGTGGCTATTAGTTGTAAGGAAGTGGGTCACAAAGTATGATCGGTGGGGAGAATTCAATCATGTTTGAATGGAGATTAGCTATAGCAGTGACACAAAAGTAACATGAAAAAGTAAATAACTTTGTGTGGAGACTGGTACTGAAACTAACATGAGGAAGGAACCAGCAATGGGAGATGAAGGGGATGACTGGAGGAAAGCACTGAAATTAATACTTGACTGAGAGCAGGGGGGTTAGAACTAGATGATCTTTAAGGTCCCTTCTAACCCGAACCATTCTATGATTCTATAATGCTCAGACCAGGAGACTGCTTATGTAAACCCACCATGGTACTACGCAAAACTCTGGTGGGAGAAAAGATTCTCAGAAGACCCTAGAGGAGCCACCACCAGTAGGTCCAACTTATAATGCCTCAGGGGAGGAAGTAGGGGAGCCTTGATCTCATTGCTGCAACTAGGACAAAGTAGACCAAGTGTTATATTCTGAACTTGACCTGTCAGGACAGTGTGTGGGCCAGCTGCCCCCTCAAGGCTGGGGTGTCAAGAGCCACAGGGGCTCCCTGGGATGGCAGGACAGGGTCTGGCAGCCAGGGCCTGTCTCACTACCCCAGGCAGGAGCAGGGCAGCTCTAGAAATTATGAACACAGTTGTTTTCTTGTAAGAAAATCCAGCAATAGCTCGAATAATCTGCATTGAGCGCTGCACTCTGATCAGAGACTCATTTGATGCTGCACAACTCGGGGTTACCAGCATCTGACTGGCCCAAGATCATGTCCCAGGAATGCCAAACATGTCAGGTAATGAGTGCAAGTTCTTTAATTGTCATGGTTATATTTATTAAGTAATCATTCCCATATAAATTTACTAGAAATTAAGAAGAACTAATCTAAACCCAACCTGCTTTTAAAGAACATATCCATTGTACTGACTAAATTGCACCACTTAAGTATTTATCTGTCTTCAGTCAATATTCCTTGCAAGCAAGGAAGAGGGCTCTCGAAGGCCTGAAGAGCCACCAAGGCCAACTCACCTCAGGCTGGCCATCAAAACTGACCCTGAAAAGAAAAATCAAAGGGTCATTGTTGTACGTGTCTCCCTGCTGAGGCAAGCAGAGGGCCCAATATGCAGATCGAACCCGCTTCATAGAGAGGTCTGCTGTCTCCCTGGTGCCCAGGTAAAGAACATCGTAGGTAAACTCCCCACCCTTCAGGTTATTACCCACTTCTGGTCTTTCAGGTAGGAAGTGATGAGGTAGCAATGAGAGGCTCACAATCATTTAAAAAAGATTTCAGGGCCTTAGAGCAACTGGTAAAGGGATCAGGAGCTCAGGTTGTGTTCTTCTCCATCCCTCTGACATCAGCAATGGATGAGGGAATATATAGGAGGAGTCAACAGGTCAATTCATGGCTCCAGGACTGGTGTTGTAGACAGGGCTTTGGGTTTTATGATCACGGCTTGGTATATGAGGCACCAGAGCTGCAAGCAGCTAATGGGATGCACTTACCTCAGAGGGGGAAAAGGATTCTGGGGCAGGAGTTGGCAGGCCTCATTGACAGGGCTTTAAACTAGATTTGAAGGGGGAAAGGGTCAATAATTTAATGCTTGCCTGTGACAAACAGTGGGGCAGCACATCAGGGGCAGAGGGATGGAGTCCTAGTAAGGGCTCTCAACTTGTTGCCCTATGGCAAGCCGGAGACGACACACTCGGACACCCAAGGGAATCAAGGGGGATTCGCACAAGAGGGTGACACGGCCAGCCCAGCTGAAGTGCCTCTATACAAATGCACGCAGCTTGGGCAACAAACAGGATGAATTAAGCACCAATATGCTGCTGGAAAGCCATGACAGAGTGCCCATTACTGAAACTTGGTGGGACAATTCCCATGATTGGAATGTAGGGATAGACGGATACAAGCTCTTTAGGAAGGACAGGCAGGGTAGGAGGGGAGGTGTTGCCCTCTACATCAATGACCATCTAGAATTGATGGAGTTCCACATGGGGACAGACGAGGAGCTCGTTGAGAGTGTATGGGTTAAGATTAAAGGGAAGACAGGGGAAAGTGATGTTACAGTAGGGGTCTGCTGGAGGCCACCTGACCAGCAGAGCCAAGCAGATGAGGCCCTCCATAGGCAGATAGAAGTGGCTTTGCGTTCACAGGCCCTGGTCCTCCTGGGGGATTTCGACCACCCTGACACCTGCTAGAGGGACAACACAGCAAGGCACCAGCAATCCAGGATGTTCCTGGAATGCATAGATGACAACTTCCTCCTCCAAATGGTAGAGGAACCAACAAGAAAAGGTGCTATGCTGGACCTCGTTCTCATCAACAGGGAAGGGCTGGTGACCAACGTGAGGCTCAGGGATAACCTTGGCTGCAGTGACCACGAAGCGATAGAATTTAAGATTCTCAGGGCATCTAGGAGGATATATTCCAAGCTTATGACCCTGGACTTTAGGCATGCAGACTTTGACCGCTTCAGGGATCTGCTGGCCAAAGTGCCATGGCACAAAGCTCTAGAGGGAAGGGGGACCCAGGACAGCTGGTCAGTATTCAAGGATCACCTTCTCCGTGTCCAGGAGCAAACTATACCGACAAAGAGGAAGGCAGAAAAGAATGCTAGGAGTCCTGCCTGGATGAACAGGGAGCTCCTGGACACACCGTCACACAAAAAGAAACTTTATAAGGAGTGGAAGAAAGGACAGCTAGAATGGGGGGCATGTAAGGAAGCTGTCCAAACAGCAAGAGACCTGGTGAGAAAAGCTAAAGCTCAGTTAGAATTAAATCTAGCCAAGGAGATCAAGGGAAACAGCAAAAATTTCTATTAGGTACGTTAATGGTAAGAAGAAGACTAGGGAGGGTGTGGGGCCCCTCAGAAAGGAAACGGGGGAGCTGGTGACAAGTGATACGGAGAAGGCCAAGGTTCTCGATGACTTCTTTTCCTCAGTCTTCATTGGCAAGGGCTCCAGCCACACTCCCAGAGTCACAGAAGGCAATGGCAGGGGTTAGACAGAACTGCCCACCGTAAGTGAAGATCAGGTTCATGACCACCTGATGAACCTGAAAGCGAACAAGTCCATGGGACCCGATGGGATACGTCCATGGGTACTGAAGGAACTGGCGGACAAGGTTGCTAAACCGCTCTCTATTATATTCCAAAAGTCGTGGCAGTCTGGTGAAGTCCCCACTGACTGGAAAAGGGGAAACATAATTCCCGTTTTCAAAAAGGGAAAGAAGGAGGAACCAGGGAACTATAGGCCAGTCAGTCTCACCTCTGTGCCTGGTAAGATTATGGAGCAGATCCTCCTGGAGGCACTGCTGAGGCAGAAGAATAATAGAGATGATTGGGTACAATCAACACGGCTTCACCTAGGGCAAATCGTGCCTGACAAATCTGGTGGCCTTCTATGAGAAGGTCACAACATCAACAGACAAGGGGAGAGCAACTGACGTCATTTACCTGGACCTGAGCAAAGCCTTTGACACTGTCCCACATGACATCCTGGTCTCCAAGCTGATAAAATATGAGTTTGATGGACTGACAACTTAGTGGATAAAGAACTGGCTTTATCCACTTTATCCACCCAAAGAGTGGCTGTCAATGTGTCCATGTCCAGGTGGAGGCCAGTGACAAGTGGAGTCCCTCAAGGATCAGTACGGGGACCAGTCTTGTTTAACATTCTTGGCTTGAATAAGAACCAAGTCTATACTGATGTAATTAGAATGCCTATTTTCAGTGGGAAAACTGCAAAGGAGAAGTAAGAAGCTTATTAGGCAAAGTTTTAATACTCATCTTTCTTTGATCAGCTCAGTGTTTTGGAATCTACGTGTCCTCCATCCATGATAATGATTTAAAGCACACTAGTTTTATAGGAGAAGTTCTTTGGAGACCATATAAAACTATCCTCAATTATTTGGGATTAAAATGAGCAGGGATACTCTCAGCTGCCGACATGTAAAAGATCTCAAATGTTTGAATATGCACTTTGGAGGAATGGCATGTCTGAATTTTTGTCTTTCTGTTGTTTAAAGGTATGCAGTGAGATCTGAGAAGTATAGAATATGTACCTACAATTTCCTCAATTATTAGGCAATTTAATTTATTTCATCATCTGAAAATGCAGCAGCACTATGCTGTTAAAGTCACAGGTGTCAAAATGTTAGTTCATGTTTAGTTCAAGAACTTGTGTAAGGTGAGATGAGATACACCAGCTTCATGCAGCTTAGCTTGAATTTAAACCAAGCAATTCTGTGCTGCTTCATTTCCCACTTAATGTAGCTGTAAATGTTTTGGCCCTTTGGTCTTCTGTATTCAGTGTGCAACCTTTGGCATACTTAACAGTCTTCCTGCTCATAACTGAGAAAAATGACATCTTATCCTTTCTCTGTCTTCTTAAAGTAGATTTTGAGTAGTTTACAAAAAAAAAAAAAAACCATCATAGGAAGAGTTCTAAGTGAGAGCTTAGCTACCAAAGAAATCCCACAACCTTGCTGCAAACTTGTCAGAAAACGTCTATAATTAAAATTATATGGACAAATCACTTCAAATCACAAAGCAGTGGTATGAAGTGAACTAATTCTGACAGTATTGGACCCACCATCTTTGGATAAGGTTTGTCTTCCACATGTTAACTCGCCAAATTAAGAGTCATTAGAATCTGTCATAAAGAACAAGAGAAGACTTTCCAAGATCTAGGCCTCTTTTTATGTCTCATTACCATACTTGCTTGAGTGGTAAAATATTTCATATTTAATCTATAACAAGGGGCAGTTTTAGTCAATCTGAGACTGTGCTGCTGCCAAAAAGAATGGTGCCCAATAGCACCTTGATGCAGCTGTTCAGGGAGTGTGATTAGAGATCTGATCCAACTAAAACCCAAATTACCAAATCCCCCAAAAGATGATTTTGTAGTCAGATCAGCAGAATTTCTGCAGTGGTTCACAGCTAATCAGACTAAGTTTATCAGCCTTCTCTTCCACTGCCTGCCCAGAAGACTGACAATACCTCCCTGAGCAAAGAGGACTTTAATACGAGATAGATTAATTCCAAAAGCTGTAAGATGGTGATCAGTGTAAAACTCACAAGAAAATAAAAGTTGCAGATGTTATATTGGCTCAAAATACTTTATGCTGAAATGTAGTATATACAATAATACACAGCCATTTGCCATTCAGTATGAATGAGTGTTTTATGTGTTGGAATGTGTAAACATTTGAATGCCATTGGATTACTTTTTAGCATTCTGAGACTTTTTGCAGTTTTTATTAGAAAGAAAGCAAATGCTGATGCCTATCACTTTTCTCCATTACTAAGTAGAGGATTTCCCTATTATTAAAAGATGTGCTCTATGTTTTGGTAAAAAAACCAACAAAACCAACCAAACAAAAAAAACCTCCAAAACCCACAAAAAAACCAAAACAACCCCAAAAACTTTATGGCTTAAATCTGAGGCTTAAAGAGGTTAAGAGGAAACAGGTGAAATAATATAGGCTTTAGAAAGCGTTTCTAGCCCTTGGAGCAAGAATTGGATATTTAGCAAGACCAAAAATACTGTATTATTGATTGGGAGAACCTCTGCGCATCACCACAGTTGAGTTCTAAAATTGAAAAACACGTGTAGACATTTGGCATAGGCTGCTGCTGAGATTATTGTCTCCATTAAGCAACCAGCAAACTCGACTAACGTGTCACTGTGAGCCTGTTTTATTTTACATATCTCCACCTTATGTTTTCAGTAAAACTGCTTGTATACATGCTGCTTTACATGTCAATTGAAGAAACGCCATTTACAAGGTGGTATGATAGAAGTGCTAGATTCACTGCCGACATGAAATACAGTTAGAAATCTGTGGTAAAAGAGACTCTACAGGAAGATCATAGGGGTAAGTATTTGGTCTAAATAAATTCACTAAACCAAAGCAGTATGTGCTTCTCTTCTGTTAAAGGTGAAGGAAAAACTCATAATCTTAATCAACACCTTCTTCTTTAGGTGGTTGAGGAAAAGTGCTTTTCATCTACTTCAGACAAGGGAAGAAATGGTCAGATTGTGCATTGTCTTAGGTCAGCCACAGACTGGTGTTTAGATCTGTATTTTTCACAACATTTGCCATTGAGCAAAACTTACACCATCCCCCAGAAGGCAGGCAAGTATAATCCTGTTATTTTCCAGATGGGTGAACAAGAGAGGCTGCAGAAGATTATTTCTGACAGTGCTGGGAACAAAACCCACGGGCCAAACCACCTATCAGATTTACATAAAATGTATTCAAATGCAAGAGAAAATGTATTTTCTGAAGGTATTTTGAACAGCTGCTGAGTAATTTAGTAGCGACACTGCATGCTACACTATAGCTCCCACATTCACATCTTTCATTACTACTAGTCCCCTAGGTGCTGGCAGCTCTGACAAGGCAATGTGAACTGCAGGGGGGATAAAACAAATTCTGTGACAATGTATAGATCCCTAGTTCCTGGTGTCCTCACTAAAACCCATCAGTTCACTAAGTAGTCATATCCACCATCAATGCAAAAGGCCAACCAGCACTGGGAACTGCATAAAATTTGTAGAAGAAAAACCACAGGGACACATATCCCAAGGCACAGATGTGAACCGATGCTATATGAGCATCATATACATAGCATATATATACAGCATCCCCCAAATGCGGAAATGTACAGCAAACATACTGCAGTTCAGCAAAGCCTCCAGAAAAGGCAGTCCGCAGCATGGAGAAGAATTTTATTTTAAGGTACTCCAAACCTCCACATTACGTGTCTGTTTAATACAGTTCACTTGGAATGTGAGCTCAAATGCAGATTTGGCCTTATATGAAGTTATGCCCTTTCATAGCAAAGCACAGGGTTTCCACAGACCCAGAGAACTTGTTTACAAACTATGTTAAAATCGTTACTATATCCTGAAATACCTTGTAATGCAGCAGATGTTTTTCATGCCTCTGGAAAGACAAGAGCACCAAGAGTGCTCGACATTAATTACTTTTCTATGTTCAGTATATGCTAACACTTAGAATGTGACTACAAGAATTCTGCAATATATTCACCTTTACCTTCTGTTGAATAACAGAATAAAAAAACCCTTATCCAACACAAGGGAGCACTAGTTATAATTGAAATAAACTACAGAGGTCATGTCTTTATTACAAAGTTCTGCCCACACGACTACATATGCAAGGAATCTAGAAAAATGACTTTCTATATCATTTCACAGTTCCTTCTGTGGTGGGCTGACCAGCTGTCAGATGCCCACCCAGCTGCTCTCTCACTCCCCCTCCTCAACACGACACCAGGGGTGGCGGAGTAAGATGACAAAGCTCCTGGGTCGAGACAAAGACAGCGAGATCGCTGATCAATTACCACCACAGGCAAAACAGACTTGGAGCGAGGAAAATAAATTTAATTTATTGTCAGTTAAATAGATTTGACCGGTGAGAAACAAAAATTTAACCCCCTTCTCCCTAACGCCCTTTCTTCCAGGCTCAACTTGACTCCATTCCCAGCTCCTGTGCCTCCCCACCCCACACAGTGCAGGAGGGGGATGGGGAATGAGGGGCTGCCGTCAGGCCGCAGCTCCTCTCTGCTCCTCCTCCCTCCTCACGCTTTTCCCCTGCTCCAGCGTGGGCTTTCCGTGGGCCACAGTTCCTTCACAAAATACCCACCTGCTGGAGCCCATGGGCCGCAGTGTGGCTATCTGCTCTGGCACGGTTTCCGCACAGGGGTTTCCGCACAGGCCGCGGGGGAGTCTGCGCCGCCTCCCCTCCTTCTCCTCTGACCACGGAGCTCACAGGATCGTTTCTCTATTTCCCCTCACCCTGCCTGTGGGGTGTTTTGCCCATCCTTAAATACATTTTCCTTAAGGTGCCCCCACCGTGGCTGCGGGGCTCAGCCATTCCCTGTGTGGGGTCAGGCGGAGCCGGCTGGAACCGGCTGTGTCCGGCACGGGGCAGCCCCGGCCTCTCCTCACAGAGGCCGCCCCGCAGTCCCCGCACCAACGCCTGGGCACCCGCACCCCATAGACGTTCTTTATACAAACTCTGCATGGACTTTGCCAATACATTAAGCTATTGACACTAAGTTTCTAATTGTCAGTATCTGTATGAAAGTAATACCTTTGGAAACGAGTCCTAGCTATTTTAAAATATCTTTATTTGTTTTGAACTGCATGGTGCAATACCAGCACAGATCTGCACACCTGACCTATTTCTGGTGAAGGTGTCTGCCCTCTAGTTTCTGCTGCATTTACCCACAGCTTAAATTTCCACCTGCAATCAGCCCCCAGGGAAGTGCATTTTTATTTAATTCCATATTTCCAGCCATGTCAAGGACAAGATCAAGCAACAGACACAAAATGACAAAGCATCTTCGGATGGAGGTGATCACAGATGTTAACGGCAGCATTACGAACTACATAGAAAACAGATCAACAAATCTAAAGAGTGTGGGACAAGGCAAGTGGCACTCAACAGTGAGCATGCAGGGAGGTGGTGGATTCACCATCCCTGGAGGTGTTTAAAAAAAGGGTAGATGGGGCACTTAGGGACATGGTTTAGAAGTGGCTCTTGTCAGGGTAGGCTAAAGGTTGGACTCGATGATCTTAAAGGTCCTTTCCAACCTCAACAATTCTATGATTCTATGATTCTAAGAAAGCTTCATGGACAGTTTATGGCCTAATGAAAAGGCAGGCCAACGTGTGCTTCAAAGAACAAGCAAAGGACAGTCAGTGTGGTGGAGAGAGGAATAAAACACCTTTTCCGACCTGAATTAACTACATTCCAGAATATAAATTCATCACATAATTGATGTACTTCAGTCGAAGGGAGACAAATCCCTTCCCTCTTTGGTTGTCTTCCTTAAATGGGTTTCTTTCAGACTTTCAGAAAGATGCAGCTCACATGTCCCTCTCTCTCTAACCTGACTACTAAGGAGGACAATTTAACAAATGTATGTGTAAATTTTACTAAATACTCTCTTTAATCAACTGATTCAATTTGCAGCACCAAATTTTCTTACTGCCAGTATGTAAAACTAGACTTTAACTGGCTAATCTTAAAAAAATCAGCTGTCCAACATCCTGTTTTGTACCTCCTTCTCTGCATATGTGTGAAGTATATACTAAATATCTAACCGAAATTTATTTAGAATGCAAGAAGTTAGAAAAAATAAGGTTATAGCAATTAAAATAAAAATAATAAAACACAGAATAACCGTTGCTGTTTCTTCCTTCCCCCATCCCCCATGAAAAAAGGATTTCCAATGAACTGTATGAAACAGAGATCTCAAGTTCATATACCTGACGTCCTGTGACGATTTTGGGTCACAGAGCTGGACTGAGCTTAGTACAAAATACAGATCATGCGCCAGGATCTCAATGCCACTTTTTTAAAAAAATCTGTTTAAATACTTAAGTTGCCCTCAGAACACACAATCTTTTGAACATCTTTCTGAGACAGGTAAGTACTGCTCCTGCGTTAAAGCTGTGCAAACTAAGCAACCAGCTGAGATTAACCAAACCCTTTAAACCCACGTAGGAAGTTTGCAGCTGAGCTGGGAGCTGATCACCTAGACTGAGAAGAACTGCTCCCAGCTCCCCAGCACCGAGGAGAAAATCCAGCTAACCCTGCAGCAGTCTGGACTGCGCAACCTGCCTGTTTCATTGTTTGTGGAGACCTGCCCTCTGATTCCTCTACAATTACTGGTGCTCATGAGGTGTATCAAAGAAAGAGAGACAAACTGGCTTGTTGTGGGATATATTTTCTTCCCCTTCCCTCCACCACTCCTTTTTTGGACACGCATGCAAAGGCTAGCTGCCGACTGTTTTTTAATTTTTACTGATTTTCAATATCCACACAGCAAATAGCACTTGATATTGCTTTCAGCTAAAGCAAACCTGTAGAGAATTGTGAACTGTTACAAGCACGCTGAACCAATTTTATTTCTGTATTGATCTTCCACTTAAGTGACAACAGGCTTGAGGAAGAGAATGAAAAAAAATTGCTTTGCCTTCACTGATTATTTTGGTTTCATTTTTCAGAACTCACAAAGACTCATTTACTATCATCTCACTTCTTAGGAAGAAGACAACAGGACACCTTCCTAAGCTATTTGGCAATATACTCTATTGCTATAGTTCCATGGGCTGTGCCAAACTAACAGAAACCAAACAGCTGTCTGAAAAGTCCTCTGTGTGAAGCACTGGGTGACAAGACACTGAGCTAATTAATTTTACAGAATTCTAGATACTTTCAAAATAAATAAATAAATATTGAAACTGTCAAAATGTCGAACAATACTGAAAAAAGTTTTTTCAATATATCTGATTATCTTTAATTTTAGTACTTTATTATTTCCTCTGTAATCCAGTTACTACTTTTTCCTTCAAGTTACAGACATCTGCATCGTTTCATATAGAATATCTACTGTCTCTTCAGTACTATGGAAATCCCTTTGTACTGTCACGTATGTGGAAGAACTATTCTTCCTTCCAAGCAGGTCAGAAGGGCTCTGCACCTCCTGCTTCCCTGGAACAGAAGGAAGAGCCAAGTATTCTGAAGTCATTACTATGTGTTTCATGCAGTCTCACCCGGCCACAAGAAATCGAAAAAGTCAATCACATGACATCATGGAGCAGAAACTACCTATGTAAACTGCAGTGAGTAAGCAATCACATCAACAGTACTTGGAATACAATGCTTTATGCAGCACACATTAAAAAAAAGACTATGGCACACTTGAAAGGATCAGCATACACCACTACAACAGTGTCTCCTTTAATACGTGAAAGAAGAGTTCTAAAGAGCTTAGCAAAATTCTGGAAATTTAGGTTAAATGCAGTTTAGAATTTCCATGCTATAATAGAAAGAACACTTAAAAATGCTTTAGCTATAGCATTGCTGAAAGGCAAATCACATAATTTTCAAAGCAGATGTATCCAGAAAACGGGAATGGGTCTATACAGACTATTAGAACTTTAATCTTGCTTTAATCAGAGACTGAAACTTGGAATTTTAAAATTATAACACAAAGCCAAATCTAAAGATAAAAGGTAATGAAATGTGCATTCATTATGTTTTATAATGTATACCTTAATTCTGGTGAATCTGCAGAGCATTATCTTTAGAAGAGCCAGTAAATTGTGACACAGAGCTTCAGTACAATCACACAAACTAGTAGCTGCTATTCGACACATCAGTCACTGAGAAAGTAATAGAATAACTACTGCAATTATCAACAGTGCATTGAAACTGTTTCTTTAATGTGATTATTAATCCTAGAGCTTTCTTTGGAAAATTAGATTTTCTGGTTATTCTTGATTCTGAAAATTACACTAGCTATTATTTATGTCACTTCTGATAAGAGGGGCTGCTAAACAGGAAGGTGTTAGAATTTTCTGAATTATACAATACTTTAGTCATGCTTTGTGAAGGTTATAGCATGAAAAACTAACAATCTATTCTCATATACTCAACATACATTAGAGATTTCCATGGTCATTAAATATCTGATCTTGTTTAAATATGTGAATACTGATATGACAAAGTTTGTAAGCATCCCGGATTAGTCCTATTCCTTCTACCATTTCAATTCTAGTAGGAAAATACAAAGAAAACATGCTGTCTTGGACCACTTGACATTTCTTTACAATCAGTAATTGACAGCAATGAAATTCAAGGCAAGAGGGGTATTACTGAAATATTCAACTTGTCTTAGGAAAAAAGGACATAATAAAAGTAGTAGTCAAAACTGAATATATCAACCTTTATTATCATTTTCAAGTATGGTCCTCTGCTTTAGAGATGGAGAATGGTGGAAATAAAACAGAATTATTGGTCAGGAATGCACCTTAACCATTGGAAAGATTAAAAAATCCTTCCATTCTACCACTAGGCTATACAGGTATTCTCACTGGGACAGTCAGTATACAAAATATAAAGCTTGATCCATGTCAAAATGATCACTGACAAGAGAGAAGTGGCTTCAGAAGTATTTCTCATTTTGCCCACCATCATAACGCATTTCTTTGGATTTCTTGTACATTAGTGAAAAGTTAAATCTTCAAATCTTTGTTGTGAATCCTTAATTATTTTACATAGTTATGAGACAGCTATGCCTGCAGGCAAACAAAGTAACATTGCAAACTGAGAAACAAAAATATATCTCAATGAAGTGGAAGAACTTTACTGAACTCAAAGGTCACCAGTTGTCACAGGCTTGAAGCAAGGAGCTCACAACAGTCTTTCTTCACATATAATATGTACAATACAAAGAAAATTATTCCTAGGATATTAAACCTGTACAAACAAAAACACAGATTGGTAGAATTTTTTTTTGTGTGCTGATTTTCAAATGATATGTTGAGACAGGATTTACCAGTCTTGTCTTCTTTTAGGATGAGCAATCCAAAATAAACTACAGCAAAAGTTACTGTGATTTTTGCATGTTACCTGATTTTGCTTTATTATGCTAAGTTGAACATGCTTATAAATATAAACACCCTCTAGCAGCATCAGTAATACAAATGAAGTATGTTACATTCTTAAAATAGATAAGAATATAGATAAAAATAAGAGCTATCCTTGTTTCTTATAGGGAATAGAGTAATCTGTAACATCTCTTATTCTATCAAGTAAAAAGTTTAAATACTGGTGGATAATATCTTGAGGAACAGAGCTTAAATTATGCCCTCTTTTTTTTTTCAGGATACTGAAGGGCAGACAAGAATTTGCTATGTCAATTTAAAGCTCAAGCTCAGAGCATCTTTTTGAGTTAAAAGTCAGCATTTGCCCCCAGACAGAATTTAATTTAACAGAATGCCAGATTTAACATAAAATTTCATTACATAAAATTACCAACAAAATCAAATTTTTCAAATTCCATGTTCAGCAGGAGATTGGAAGCTGCACCATACTAACAGAACTTAAGAAAGATAAATTTGTTTAAAATTCAAATATCTTTGCCACTGTTTGCACTACTATTTTTCATGGTACTAAAGACATTTACAAAATGTATTCCTTTTATCATTAAGGCTCACAACATCAGGACCTTAAATTTTCAAGTAGATTTGAAGTTGCAGTAATTTCAACAGAAAGAAGGGGTTATCAATCAGGAAAAAGACTGTGAGAAAGAAATAAATTTTGTTTTGCAAGCCCATTCTTTTATCTCTTCAGAATGTTCATCATTTAAACACCGGCCTCTATATTTCAATGGAGGTAGGTAACCTAGAGACAAGCTGCTAACGTTTAGCTGAGTGGCAAAAAGGCCTAGTGAGCGATAATAGTCTGCATACTGTATTAATTTTTGATTTTTGCCATAAATCCACATATTTATACAAATGAACTTATTTAAATTAGAACTTGAAAGCAGGTGAGGTTGGATGGACCGAATACGACTCATTAGAATTTTTCTTAAATATCGTAAGTAATCAACAGCCTCATATTTTTTCCAATATCTTTATCATCAAAATATGAAAATATGAAGGGACATCTTCAACCAGATCAGGTTGCTCAGGGCCCCATCCAACCTGGCCTTGAATGTTGCCAGGGATGGAGGAAGCTCAAGAAAGGTCCATCCCAACAAGTGGGAAATCAAGCAAACGCAGCTAGGAGGCCTGCATGGGTGAACAAGGAGCTTCTAATTGAACTCAGGCATAAAAAAGAAGAGCATAAGGCATGGAAGCATGGGTAGGTGATCCAAGAGGGGCACAGAAGTACTCTCTGATCTTGCAGGGATATGGTTAGGAAAGTCAAGGCTGACCTGTAGTTGACTATGGCAAGTAACATGCAGGACAAGAAAAGATTCTACAGGAACACCAGCAGCAAAAGGAAGACTTAGGAAAATGTGGGCTCACTGCTGAATGGGGAAAGCAATCTGCTGACAAAGGCCCTGGAAAAGGCTGAGATATTGAGTGCCTTCTTTACCCCAGTCTGTACTGGCAAGACTGTCCTTCAGGTCAAAGCTGGTAATTTTCCCCCTCTCTTCTGCACTGGTGAGACCACATCTGGAGTGATGTATCCAGTTCTGGGCTCCCCAGTACAAGAAAGATATGGACTTACAGGAGCAAGTTCAGCAAAAGACCACAAAGATGAGTAACGGACTAGAGCCTCTTTCAAATATTCAGAACCTGACTGGACATGGTCCTACATGGTCTATGTGACCCTGCTTGAGCAGGAGTGTTGGGCAGGATGATCTCAAGAGGTCCGTTCCAACCTAAACAATAGTGTGATGCTGTGTTCCGTGTTCTTGAGATATTCCTGTAAGGTCAGTTAATTTAAGAATCCTAGTCTAAGCTAGAGCATGAAGGGGACAGGAATTCAAACATCTGCTCTTCAAGTCAGTAGCTAATGAACTTGAATAGCCATAGCAGTAGGTTTGTTGGCTTTGACAGATCACTGATGAAATATTGAATACTGTTGCTGAATGAAAGCAAAAAAAATGTTTCAGAAAGTGACGTATGTTTCCAAACACACTGAATGTTCTGCTTAAACACAAAATTTGAAATTGAAATGAAACCAAAAAGTCATCTTTTCAATACTCTTTATGAGAATCCATTTTCTTATTTGAGTTATTTCAACTAGCAGTCCACACAGAATAATTTAACTAGTTGATTCTAATGTTCCATGAAATAGTCAATTTTAATTGTATATACAAGAATTTATAGGCATTAATTTGATGTAATGCATGCATTATGGGACTATTCTTGTGACTGAATAACAGATGTAGTGATTTACCTATGTAAAACTGTAACAGCTGGATTGATGGATCTGGGATTAAGGTTTTTAGAGAACAAACATCATACAGGCATGCATTGCACAAACCTTCTTACCTTATAGTGGCAAATGTGATGATGATTTTATGAAATAGATATACATAACAAACTGAACTGTGTCTGCTCCTGTTTTTAGAAGACCTGATACATCATCATCAACTGTCGATAATAACAGTGGAAAATCATCTCTATGAAAGCCATTTTTAGGTTTTGTCCCACTAAGACTTATGCTGAGTTATTATGTTTTGCAATTTCTATAGTAAATGCAGTAAATATAAACACATATAGTTGTATATACAGTCCTTCTAAAATTAATTCAGAATTCAATTCAAAATTTATTAAATCAACTTAATGTGCTACAACATTTCCAGTTTTATGCAACACAACATCCACATGGCTATGATTCATGTATACACTGACTTAAAATTAAAAATTAAAATATAAAATATGTAAGATATTCCATTTCAAAACCACATTTAAATGTGTCTTCTTTTTCAATTCATAAATTCATATGATACAATAACAGTTCTTAAATCTCTTCCAGACTGCTTTCACTGTTAACCTTCAAAGAATTTTGAAAACGGGAGGTGTGATAAGAGGATGGTGATATTGCATCAAGTCGGCTCAAGTTACCTACCAAAACACCTTTCCATTTCTCATTCATTATATAATTGATTATGTTGGAAGTCAGTATTGCAAGTATGAAGCTTAGGAATATTTGAAGACAGCAAAATGTCTTTCTCCCACACATCACAAATATAGGCTAAACTTTACACCTGTTTGGATACAAAGCCACTAACGTTTACAAAGAGCTGCTCAGATATTTCCAATTTGTCAAACAAAAAATTCCTGTTTTCCCAGTTAACTGGTAATGTTGGAAACAATAGAAAACCATCAGAAAATTGGTAATTTTTTAAAAAACTGATTTAATGCAGTTTTCAGTAATACTTGCATGCTATGCAGAGCACCTAGCACCTGTAAATACTAATAAAAGGATGACTTGAAATATGCACTAATATGAAAACATACATATCTCTGCAATGATGAAAAGAGATAGGTAAATCCCATGACGCAAAAAGAGGCAAAAAATTGTATGGATGGTGATTTACATATTCTTTTTAAAAACACATTTGCAGAATGCATATGCAATAAAAAACTGTAAGATCGGTTCAAACAACCGTCCCTTCTGTGGAAAAGGAGGAAGTGGAAGTGTAGGTTAAAGCACAGACACTGATAACACAATCATGTAGTTTGCACTCAGTACATTACATCTTGCCAAAGGTTGCATGTGGAGGTACAAAAACATGTTTAGGACTTTCACAGTTCAGAACAAGCCATCTGTTTTTGAAGCACGAAGATGAAATAATAAACTTCAGCAGCTTCTGTAAAACTGCATGGTCTAGACTAGAGTTGGCCAAACAACATTAACTGAATAATTTATTTAACAAATAAATGTTTTTATGGACAGCTAAGGGTGCCCTTCTCAGCCATGAGTAAATGATTACATCCATACCACTAATTAAAGTGTGACAGAAAACTGGAAACAATTACATTCAATATGTTCACTTGGAAGATAATTGAAATATTAACATGCATAATACAAGGATAAACCTCTGTGGGGATGGGAACTATGGTCATTAAATTCCAGAGCAAAATTCTGACAATTCTGAAGGTAAATAAGATGGAAAAGAGTGACACTATCCTATACAGGCAAGATTTTAAGTCATGCTTGCCTAGAATCTTCCATGCAGAAGAGAATCTGGTGTCCCCCATCACTGGCTAGAACAGACAACCCAATCTTTTTAGGAAAATACAATTTAAAAATTATCATTGAGAGAATAAAAGTGTAAGATGTCTAAAAAAACCCAGCAGGCCTACTCTAAAAGCTAAAATCCATCCCACTATCCAGAAAAATCAAAATCCTGGTGACTTGATTATCTCAGTCTCTTGCATGTTGAAGCTATTTTCCTTCAACCACTGAATTGAAGAAACACCATCTGGCCCCAGTGACAGTCACATCACTTTTACCACAAATAACATACCGTAAATTTTGCATCAGGCAATCACAATGCAGACCCCACACATAGAATGAAATGTGTTTGAACTAAAGTTTTTTGAATAATTTGAAAGGAAAAATCCATAAAACAATCCAAACTACATCTCAAGTATGTGCTCAAAGCTTTAACTGAGAAGATCAATACAATGTCAATTATGAAATCACAAAAAAATTAAACACAAATGCATATTTTCAAACCCAGCAATCAAATAATTCTAAAATAAACAGAAATGGAAACAATGAATAAAATTGGATTGAAACAGGCCTCTATTTTCTTTAGGCAAGGAAAAAAAAGTAAGCAATCAGAGTTTTACTGTCTTTTTTCTATAAAGCTGTTGTTTCACAAGGACCATAATGACAGTGACTGAACATTTAAAACTCATTTAATCTTCATCAGGTTTGAAAGAAATGGCCATATCTAAGGAAACTAATCATATAGCTAAGAGAAAGTAATAACTGTAAACTATGGGGATATCTTAGCTTCCTGTATATGGTAGATTTAGGAAGAAAAAGTTTGAGAAGATGAAATAGACATTATTGACTGCATTAATTATGCTGTTTATCCACTGGAGCCAAAGTTGCATGCAGAACTGGAATATCCGTTAAATATGAACCTGTAGCCTTATTCAAATCTAATTTAACAGAGATATGGTCTGCCGGTTGGAACGTTTTCAAACAGTAAAAAAAAATAGTTATTTATTCCAGTCTTTGTCTCTTTTTCTGCATTACGGTGAAAAAAGCCTCATTAATTTTGCAGGTAAAACATACAGGTAGAGTTATCTATCTTCAACAGCCTCCAAGAGAACACAAATCAACAGTTTTGTCATGGATTCATATTTTATAGCCTATGATACAAGATCCTGGGGGGCCACAAACGCCTTGTCAAGTTTGCTTTTTTCTTTGGCAGAGGTTAAGGATGATTGCTGAAGGATTACAATTTTATTGCTGCTTGGTGAAGGATATACTGCTCTCTCTACATTTTAGAAGGACTCACAAGAATAATCACAGTCATTTTGAAGGCCAAGCCCATAAACTCAGATGCATGTAAATCCCCGCCAGTCACCGTCTACAATCACACCTTGCAAGTTATTTAGTATGCCACTGTTTTAAAGATAGCAGTATAAATTCCAGTAAACAAAAGTAATGTGTAAATTGAACTGACACTACTTTTTAGTATAACAACATGGAGAATGAAGCCATAAATATACAGGTGTTAATTTTAAGGTAAAAAAGAGGGAAATAAATTTATTTTTCAGTGTGAACTTGAACTCTGTAACTAGAATCGATCTTTTGAATGCCATTTAGCTGCATTTGTTGCTCTTATATTATTAGGCTTTGAAATCTTTACAGCATTTTAATGTCTTAATCTTCTGAGGCAGAGACAATGGTACCACAGCTAATACAGTGCAATTAGCTGACCAATGTCTCACACAAGAGTAGTCTCTGAGATTAAAAAACAAACTTAGAATCTTTTGTTATTATTGAGATGTATACTCCTATCAAATATCTTCAAAGAGAAAAAAAAAAATCTTTATCTGCTGGCTCATAGGGAGAGGAAGGGATACAATTTTCTTTGTAAATTTTATATATATTTACAATTGACAAAAATCCTAAAATAGATTCATACACTGTCAGCTAACAAGTAATTCGATTTGAATGTATACTATGTGACTTTGCTTCAATAATACTAGGCATTAATACTGATATAGAATACAAGAGAAAAAAACCTGTTTTAAATGGAGCGTAAGAGTAATGTAGAGACCTGTGGCCAAGAAGAAATGTAAGATGGAAATGAAACAGCTTCTTAAATGGTAGATCCTTTCACCCTTCTATATATTGAAAAGTGGTCATATATTTATATTCTAATAAGTTTGTTTCTAAAAGAATATGATAAAGTTATAGGGTGAGCATAAAATCTAACAAAAAAAAAGCCTAAACAGCCTCTCTTCCCCATACCAACCTACTCTGTATACCGAGATCACAAAAACTCCCGCCATAAGCAGCATTTTAGAATTTCGCAACATTTACATCATACAGAAACAGTTCAGAAGGCAAATACAAAAATCTTCAAATAATGCTTTTATTTTCTTTTTTTGGTAGTTAAGAAGGTAATTTTGAAAACTCTGATGTACATGTTTCAGGGAAACTTTTGCAGTCTCCTTCATATACCACGCTCTAACCGCAAAAATGGTCCTAGCTAAAACCACCTTTAATTTAATAATTTGTGCAGGAAGTTCCCTCACATCACAAATGCTTACACTTCAGATGCAACAATTAGCTCTGATACTTTACCTATGTAATAAATAAAACAATATCGTAATCATCGTAACTTGAAATTTTATATGCGCATCAGAATTACTTCTAAAATATTTTTAAAGTAAACATTAAATATTTTATTATTATTTTAATATTACTAATATAAATATAACACAACATCTGTATTATTTTATTCTTACCTTTTTCCTAACTTCCATGATTGCAAAAGAGTTAACCCATTACCAAGGCATGATACCAATACATTTTCCAAAACCATAAGTTAACTACTCTGTGAACTACTGTGTGCAATACATGAAAAGTAATAATCCTGGTCAGCCACCATTGCATACTACTGGCAGTACAGTTGCATATGTAAATATGACAGCTTACTGCATTGCAAGATGTTATTAGCATGCCTGTTTTTAATTTTTCATCTTAAAATTAAACAATAAATTAGCCCTATATTTAGCACTAAAATTTTGATGACAAATCTAATTTATTCAATGTGTAAGTTAATAAGCATAAATTATGAGCTACCCATTTGTAACCTCCAACTTTATGTTTAAATTGTTTCAGTTCTCAAACTGATTTCATCTGTATCTATAAAAGCGTTGGGAGTTTGAACCATTCAAAAGTTCTCCAATGGACTGAACTAATCTTTGTGAACGAAGATGAACTACAATGCATTTTCAATCAAGGACCCTACCTTATGAAAAAGGTTTCCAAATATGCTCACAATTTTGCTTTCCAATATGACTTGTCTTTTTATTGTCAAAAGAAGAGTGAAGTCACACTGTAGCTCAATATATATGACTAAAACTCTTCAGTGTAACACAGTGGTAAGTTCTTACCTTATTGTGATAGGGATGAGTACACCCTTGCTAATGGATTGATTGACAGATACTGTCAGAATGTTCTGAGAGTTTCCACAGCTGAATCGAACTGTTGGTCTTCCCTCCACAAGATACAAGTGAAGAAACTGTTCTCCAAAATTCCTTTCACTGGCTTTGAAAACAAAAATGGAGACAGTGACACTTCTGAAAGTGTAGGACCTTCCAAAAATATTCCACACTACTGGGATGCCATTGTCAGTTGCAATGCCTATATGACATTGAGGAGCCTTCTGTCCATATACAGGACTTTGCTTGAGTGACTGTGAGAATAAAATTAAACTTTGTATCAACAGCTGCTAACAGGTCAAACTAAAAGAAAATAACCAAAAGACAAAATTTATTTTTATACCACTTAGTTGCCTAAATCCTACGGAGATCTTTACATTAATTGAAGGTGAGCTTTTCTCTACATCCAGCAGTATCTTTAAGGTAACAAAGGTGATGCTAAAAAAACCAAATCACAAAAATACTATAATAACATTATTTACTCTTTTATTCAGTTTTTCAACCATATCATAGAAAACAAAAATTATGAGAACATCTCCTCTGTCTAATAATCTCTGTAAAGATTATGAACAATTCACCTTTCCCAATTAATGATACATTTCAGAGTTTATGAGAAGAATAATTGTTAACTACAAAATATCAGAGATACTGTTAGTTGCACAGTTCAAACTAAGAATAAAAAGATATTTTAAAAAAATCTTTCAATCTTTGTTCATTTCACTTCCACTAAATAGTAGATTGTAAATATGACAACGAACTATTTCTACTTAAATGATGGATGGCACATGCTTCATCTACTAAAAAAAGAACTGGCACCTACAGTTGCAAATTATTTGGGACCACTATTTTTTTTATGAATTTGCCCTTTGAATTTACTTCTCATAGAAGGTAAGACACAGTTCCTGTTTAGGATTTTTATTCCACTTGAAGATAAACTGATAAAATATTAATCTGTTTTTTGCACTGAAGTAAAAAACTGAATAGCTAGGTCATGAAAATGGGATGATAAGGAAAAGTGGAAGGCAATAAGCAAACCACAAACATGACAAATAAACAGTAGCAGAAACAATGACAAGAAACCAACCATCTCGTCAGTCACACTAATGGATGGGCTATCAAGAAATTTCAGGCACCACTTCAGAGAGTCCCAACCTGGACTTTGCAACTGAGAAGGCTGCAAACCTGGGATTCTGGGATACTGGGGGAGGGCTGTTTTGGTAGAACTATGCAAACCAACGCAGCAACGTGTACAAACAGGGAACTGGGGAGGAACAAGGGAGGAACAGACATGAAGGGGTATAAAAGAGAAGGGTTGCTTGTAAAACAGGGCCAGTTGGCAAGCTCGTCTGATTTAGCCCTCTGTCTGATCACCGCAGTCTGTCTTGTCTTCTTATTAAATCCTTTCTTAACTATCTCTCTGTGTAACCTCACTCTCATCCAGTGCGAGTGGATTTGATGCCAGCTACTGGAGTCAGACTGGAAGTGTAGGCACCCTGGCCTCTGGTGTCAGCTAATGGAACCAGCAGGAGTCTCAATGCCAGGGACTGGTGCAGATGGGGGGTCTCAGTCACCAGTCACTGGGGTACTAATGTTGCACGTCCGAAAAACCAGCTACTGGGAGACACCAGGATAAGTGTATTTGTGCGTGCACGTGTGTGTGTGTGCAGGGGGCTGCAAGGACTAGGTGACAGTAATTGATGTGAGTGGATCTGGGGCCAGCATCTGGAGTCAGACCAAGGGTGTAGGCACACCTGGGCCTGTGGTGCCAGCACCTGCAGCCAGCGAGCATCTCAGTACCAGCTACTGGTGTGGGTGAAGGTCTCAGCTGCCAGTGAAGTGAGTGAAGTGAGCAAGGGACCCAGTGGCAGTGGCTGAAGTGGGACCATGGTTCCCAGTCTGTGCGCCTGGTGCCAGCTTCTTGGGGTAAGCAAGTGTATCTGCTAGCAAACTTCAAGATGTACTGCCTCCGAGTAGGAGGCCCCAGATCCAGGCATGGGTATCAGATAGGTAGAGGGTCCATGCTGGTATCTGGTGGACCCCTGAGCGTGGAGTGGCTGGGGGACAGGTATGCGAGTACACGCGTCTGTCTGTGATCTGGCGAGCAGGAGACCCATGGGTCGGGTAAGAAGGCCTGGGATCTGGACAGGGATATCAGATGGACACAGGGGGCTGTGCTGGTACTTGTGTGCCTGTGCTTGTGAATCTAACAAGAGTCATGTGTGTCCCTTCACTAATGAACTTCTATCTCTAACGGTCAGAGAGGAGCAAAGGACTTGGCTTTCTACAGCCATGTTTTATGAGTCGTCAAGGCATGTCCTGTTGAAGACACTGCCTTGCCTGTGGCAGACTGTGTAGCCAGCTGTCATGTTCTCTGTGTGTCTGCAAGTGTGCACATCTGTGTGTCTCTGGGATACATACTTAACTTCGCATGGATTAACCCGCAAATGGGAAAGCCGCAGCCATGTCCATCAGCCTGGGATGGAGACCCCCGAGTCTCTGAGCTGGGTTCCAGCAGCTGGGCAAGAGGGAGTCCCAGGCCTCCAACTGCTGGAGGTGGCCACAGCTTAGAACATCCCTTAACATTTTTATTCAGAAAGGTAAAAAGAACGTGGGTGTACTTGGGACAGCTCCTTGCTGGAGAACCTACTAATTTGTGAAAATAAAATGATCAATTTTAATTTGGAGCACAAAAAAAAAGAAAATATATTTTAGCAGATAGACAGAGGCAACAGATGCGTGCAACTTCCTGATCATTTGCTGTTGTATAGTTCATAGCAGAAATAGTTCACAACGTAAACTCCCTCCTCGAGCGCAGCTGTCTAGTCAACATAGGTTTTTTTCAGTCTGTTAGAAACCCTGATGACCTACTGAAAGTCTTTTATGCTTAGACATATTTTGTATTCTGAATACCTAATTAACTCCAAAGCTACTTTAATTTGACTGGATTTTATGCCTTTGTTTTTTATGATTTCCTTCTACAACAGTCTGATGATTCTCTTTCAAAATCTATTGTGCTATCACTGTTAAAAAAGTCACTGCTTTTTAACCCTAACATAACTGATATATGCACATATTGCATCATTTGTTTCCTTATCTTCTTCTCCCCTCCATGTACACGCTGTTCCAGACATTTCCAATTTCTGTCAATGAGTAAATCTGTAAGTTACGTTGAAATCTGAGACAATGAAATGAAGGAGGGTTGTGAACGTATCTACTGACAACATGTCTTGAAGAAGTGAAGTTACGGATGAACTGCTTGTATCTCTTCTCCAGTGACTCTGTCTGCCTGTTCACATTGCCCACTAGTAAAAACTTGGAAGAACGTCCTCATTATTGCAAGTAAAAAATCTGGGACAGCTCCCCCAAAGGCAGAATTGCTCCTTGAAACCTCAGCGAGTGTTAGTGCTTGAACTTCAGTCTACTGAGTGCTTACAAATCACACAGGTAACTAAAAGCATTCTTCATATTATCTAGCTAGGTGGTATGAGAACCTTTGAAAGGACAGTCCTTTAAATCTTTCTACAGTGAACATGAGGAGACAGAGTGTCCCTCTGAAGAATCTTGTTCTGGCAATGTAAAAGAGCATATGATACCCAGCATCTATAGTGGGCGGTTGCCTTTTAGGAAAAGCCTGACTCTTAAGCAAAACAGACAGGTTCTGGGAACAGACAGAGGTCAGGAACCATCTGAGTAAAAAATATTGTTGGACATTAGGGGTAACTTATCTTGACCTTAGTAGAGATTATGTGAGGGCATCAGGTCAAAGAAACCAGATCTTGGGAATCATTCTTTCACAGGAAACTGCAAGCTGGAAGGCTATTTTTGTACATTAGTATAATGGCAAGCAAGCGGCCACTGGGCTCAAATGATTGCCTATCTAGAAAAGACAAATTTAAATTCCCATTAAGCTATGGGACGGTGCTTTATTAGATGAAAACATATTTTGACACAAAGGAAGGATACTGTGAAATGCTCTGCTTGAGAATGCCAGCTGAAACAATAGATAAATAGACTATGACTGAATTGCCTGAAAGGCCCATCTGTAGTTTTAGGAGGGTAAATAGAATATGGAAACAAAGGAAAATAATTTATGAGCACAACTTATGAAAAAGGACTGGGTGTCCATAAGGAATGCTATAAACATGGGCTGTGATATCTGAAATCCAATTGACAGAAGTTATAGACTACGATATATAGCAGAAGTTAAATGATGTGTCCTTGAAGGGATTGTGAACAGCATTATGTTGACTCTGTTAAGAGTGAAAATAATGAAGTAAAACTTTATAACTGTATTAGTTTTTTATAACCACTTGCAATTTACTTTGCTTTGTGGCTAAGTACCACGATTTGCTTTGACATGTTGATGAAATTAAATCATGCAAACAAGTAAAATCAATAAGGAACAGAATAAAAAATTCTAAGAATGCATACTGTATTCAAGAAATATTTCTCAAATGATGGTTAATCTTTATTGGCACAAACGTAATAATTGTGCATATTTTCAAACTTTTTCTCCTGACATATTTTAAGAGAAATCTCCTCACACTCTACCAATAATTTAAGATAAAGTAACTGCGAAAAGTCCAGACATTTTTAGTCCATCGACTGTTAGCATTTGTGTGCTTCTTAAATACATACTGAAAATAATTAGGAAAAAGAAGATTATTAAAAAGGTAAGTACACTTGTCTTTGCATTAAAACAAATGATGGTTTATAATCTATTAAAAATGATGTGCAAACAATTCTTCTTGTATTAGTTTCTTTGCCTCTGACATATGTAGTAATTTTCTATAAATCACTTACTTATATCCTGTCTCTTTCCCCATGTTTTTAACAGACAGTCTATTTTTTGGGAGCCTCTAAAAACAACAGTTAGTCCTCAGTATTTGTTACTCTCAATCAACCATTGATAAGATCCTTGCTAATTAATGCATTAAATAGGAATTTAAGCTTTTCAACAACAATATGGTGCGATTTAGTAAAGTGACAGCACCGTTACTGATTCTCATATTCTCGTATTTGTTAGCCTATAAGTAGTCTTGTTTTAGGTATATAAATATTTTATTTTTCTTTTAGATATATATTTATATATATTTACATTAACTGCTAGAAGGTATTACAACAATGCATTGGTACTTTTAAGCGTTCACTTCTCTTCATTTTAAGATGCATGAATATGAAGAAGTGAAGAAGGCACAGATCTCTTTTGCATCCTCACTGGCTCATGTACTAGGTAAAGATAAAGACATGTTTAAAGACAAAGAGACGTTTTCTCTTAAGATACTGACAAATAGTCATCTTATGCGTACTTTCTGATTCAAATCCATTTGTATATCAAAAGCATCTTGTCTGAGATTCTCACTATAATTAAATGTTTACTAATTATCTGCCAGAGAAATAGATGTAAGCTTATCACCACATGGTAAAATCAGGTGTGTTTGTAAAATGAATGGTCTGAAAGTGGACTAATCTAAAAAAAAAATCAAAATGCGTAGTTATTTTCTGGTAAAATACACCTGAAACAAGCAGATCACTGTGGTTTTCCTCCTATTTTTAAAAATACTTTTGACAGAGACAGAGGACTTTTGCTTTATGAATGTGTGAAACTTATTGCAACCTCAATTATGGAGCTACTGCTAACATCAGTATATTAACAGAATATGAAAATGTTAGGAACATTAACCCTTTTTTAAAATTCTGTAGTTCTTGTACCTAGTGAGTGCACTAGCCTCAAGACAACTTTCTGCTGACAGTTCATTTCTCAGCTGTTTGATGGTAGCACAGCTTCAAAAAAGCAGCAACAGAAGCAGGAGTTGTACTTTTATTAAAAAGAGCACAGCTGACAACAGCAGCTTCTCTTTTGAAGTCGTTAGAAGGGAAAATGAAAGACAGAGCAAGGAGCAAAGAACAGGGATGAAGGAAGAACAGAGGGAGCATATGAACTCATGAAGGATATTATGTTTATCTGACAGAAGAACTTGGTGCCTGCATACAGAAATAATAAATCACAAAATTCTGGATAATCTGTATATGCACATAGTATTCATGAACAAAACACTGGAGAGATTTTTATTGTAGAAATGTATATAATATTGTATTTTATATTCATGTAAACTAAACAAGGATATTGACATGGACAATCATAGCAAACATCTGTATTATTTGAAAAGGAACCTAATTACCAGAGAGACAGAATTAAAAAAAACAAGCAAAAATAAGGGAAAGAAAACAGTGCTATAGAAAAGGGAAAACAGCTTGAGGAAGACTAAGTAGAAGGGTAAAGTAAAGATGTAATTAATGTTAAATAAAGTATCAGAGTTCTACAAGATATGCAGTCCTCCAGTGCCTTCTGTGTCTGTGTTCAACAGCCAGGAAGAGACCCAAATTTTTTTTTTAACTTAGTGGAAATCTAACCTGAGAAGAAAATACACTGTTCCTTATAAGAGTGGAATCTTGCAAGTCAGCTATAGCCCCATTTTAGGGGTAACAAGAGTAATGGGAATGCAAATATGATGTGTTATTGGGAACCAACGGAGAAAAAGCGAGTAAAACGACTTCTAGAAATCATGTAAAAATTACTCAAGTTCCTGGAGCTGTTCCAGCTCAGTGTCATGGTTATAATATACCTGGAAGTATATCACATTACAAATTTAAGTGGATGAAGATCAAAACTCTCAGACAGGACTAACCTAACAGCTTTAAACAATCTTTGATCAGATTTCTATGTCTTAGGTAACTGGTCTATGGAGTTTCTATGGAAATAAAAAGGAGAGGATATAGAAACATAGAATCACAGAATTGTTCGGGTTGGAAGGGACCTTAAAGATCATGTAGTTCCAACCTCCTTGCAGTGGGCAGGGACACCTCCCACTAGACCAGGTTGCTCAAAGCCCCATCCAGCCTGACCTTGAACACTTCCAGGGATGGGGCGTCGACAACCTCCCTGGGCAACCTGTTCAAGTGCCTCACCACCCTTACAGAAAGAATTTCTTCCTGATATCCAATGCATATCTACCCTCCTTCAGTTTGAAACTGTTAACCCTGTGTCCTATCATTACACTCCCTGATAAAGAGACCCTCCCCATCCTTCCTGTAGGCCCCCTTTAGGTACTGGAAGGCTGTTATAAGGCCTCCTCAGAGCCTTCTCTTCTCCATCTTTGTGTAATTTCTGTATATAAGGCAATGGAGAAGCAAGTAGCTTGTGTTTGTTTGTAATTATGGGAAAGCATAGATAGTGGAAGAGTTGGAATTTGATTTTCAGTTACAAATTTTGTACATTTGATGTTTGCCAAGATAAGCAAATTCTCTATGTGTAAAACAGTTAAGCTGTAAACTCAACAGCATCCAGCATCGTGAACCGCATCCAGCATTGCAAATTCTGTTTCAAAGCTACTCCAATCACCATCCCTCCCCAGATCAAAACCTTTTCCAACGGGTAGTGATAGAAACAAATTTGTCTCTGGTATAGGATTACAGTACACTTACCCAGGTTTTCAGAAAACACCACTCCTGAGAATGGCAGAGAAACTTCTATGTTGGATTATTATTATTCTTTTAACAGCATGCTAACTCATTAGGGCTTACGGACAGATAGCAAACTTCACTTTAACTTTGGCTGGAAGCCAACTATTTTGCAGGGATGAGGCAAACAAAATCATTAACAAAATCATTAAATGCCAAATATATTCAAAGTACTTCCAGTGACCTCCCTTGAATTCTTCTTCAAGGACAAATAACTCCTCTTGAAACTGAAATAACTAATGAGTATAAACCACTTCAACATAAAGAACTGACACATCACCATTTATGCATGATTCTTAGCCAATTCTGCAGCTATGTAGCTTAGGCAGCTGCAGCAAGCGCCCAGCTATAACATAGAAGGATTTGAGACAGCATTTTGAAAAGCAGTAAGCATAAATACTCAGTTTGGGGTTACGGTGTTTTACATCTAAAGAAAGGCGTTACACAGATAACAATAAAAGGCATAATTAAATAGTGCCAGAGAGCTTATATTACTTTTAACCCTTGCTTATCAATATTTACACAGCACATTTACATAGGTGAATTTACATATATTACTTCCAGATTAACATAAAAACAACAGAAATTAATCAAAGTAATGTATATTAAATTGGCAAGATTTCTTTGAATGGGCAAATCCTAGGAAGCTGCAGTGAACAAAGAATGCTCCTAATGAATTTGTCTTTCTGGAGTAAATCTATCACATAGATTACACAAACATATATTTCTAGCTCTTCCTGGGTTCAGGAAGAAATCACCTCACTTTCCACGTTCTCCTTACCTCACTTTCCACGTTCTCCTTTTAGATAGAAATTACAAGCTGAAATGTATGAAAAATATTCAAATGGCAGAGAAGCCTGTTTTTCTTACTGACTCGTGAAAAGCATACGGTCTCAGAAGTTCATGCCATATACTGAGGAATGAAATATGCAGGCAAGAAACAACATTCTTATGTAGTAATAACAAGCATATGCCCAAGTCTGCAAGTACACTCTTCAGGGACCACAAAAGAATCCTCTGAAGTCTGAAATCACAGTAAATACCCTGAAAGACAGCAAATTTGCAGAACTAAAGATACTTCTGCAAGTCAAAAAATCTTTGGAACCAACATCACAATTATAAGAAAAAGTGAGTCTGAACCCAGATACAGAGAAGCTGTTTCTCTCTAATAAATTGTTCAAAACTTCTTCAACAGTTGTATTTTAGAGCTGTAACACTTATTACTGGAGTCATCTGCTTACTACATTCTTTCTTGTCAGGAAGCAGCATTTTCTGTTGTAAGTTATGTTTTGCTCAATGAGTCATAAATTAAGGAACTTTCCAGAGTAACAGAAAGAACGATGGTACACATTTTATAACGCATCATGCATTAGAATACCAAAAGGATTCTACTGAATTTTAATGACTCATTTTACTGATGAATAGGAAATGCCAGCTGATGTACACTAACGTTAATAAGAACCTGAAGGAGCTAAAACTCATACTTTGCTTCAAGTATCATTGGTACTCACTGTAAAGAATTGTGCCATTTAGAGCAGTTGTTTTCACTGTCAAGTAGAGAGTTGTCAGATTGCTTGTTTCCTGCCCAGATGCAGTCCTGGTCTCAGATACATATGTGAGAGAAGGTAGTTCCAAGTAAGAATTTCCAGTGAAGGATGGGAAAAACAGGGCTGTGTCTGAAATAATAACCAAAACCTAATTTTATTAATTTATTACAAAATAAAGTAACAAATATGATATAATCAGCAAAGCACATTTAAAAATATCCGTTCTTTTGAATACCTATGAATAGTGTAATTAACTATATTATTCACAGAGCATGCATATAAATTTATTTAATTTCAAACATTCAAGTTAAATATGCAAAAAATGAAAACATTCTAGCATCTGCATATTACCAGAAGTGAAACGACCGTTGCAGAAAGGACTACTGCTAGAAGACGCAATGAAGTTCAAAAGATTGTCACAAATTTTCATCTTTACATATGTGTCCATGCAGAATTTTTTTCCTATGACACTACACTACTCCTGTGTTAAAATAAATAATCGCAAGAGAAAATTTTTAACTATGGTGTCTTAACATTTGCAACATTTATTGCATTAATTACCTTTGTCATTATGTTTTTGGCTTTTTTTTCCCCTGTAGCTGTGATAATAATACCACTGAAGCAAGAAAAAATAGAGTAAAACTAATTGAGGTTAGGCAGAATGTCTTCCTGGTGCCTTAAGCACCCTAGTTAAGCAATGCTCCTTGAAGACTGTCCAAATTCATCAGCAGGGATGTGAATAAGGAATGAGTAACAAGAAAAGCTGTTTGAGTTTGCATAGTATTTTTGTAAAGAAATTTTTAATTTAATGAACTAAAACTATAAAATGGATTTGTGCCTGATGATGACATGTAGGCATGACTAGTATGTCGATATTATTTTTCAAAATTTGTATTCACTTCATTAATTTTTTGTTTGCTTGTGAAATCTGCCCATGGCTTATTTTCTGTCATTTTTATTGGACTTAAGACAAAAGAACATAATGAAACCCCTAGTTAAACACACATATGTTGAAGGGCATTCATTGAAAAAAACCCACAACCTGACAGCAAAAGATAGGCAGAATGGAAAGCACTAACTAGTTACATTTCTAAAAGTTAGGTCTGGAAAAATCAGGATTGCTAGAGAAAGTGAAAAAAATAGGGGATGAAATTCCCTTGGAGGGTGAGGTACAGGTAAAAGGCAGTGCAAAAAATAAAAAGTCAGAAGCAGACCTAGACAATGACAACGCCATTTATCTAATTCAATTCATACTTTCACGGGAAGCAGTACTAGCAGATCTATCTTGTCCAGTGCAGGGCCACAAACATGATTAAGGGACTGGAGCCTCCTTCATATGTGGAACGGCTGAGAGAGCCAGGACTCCTCAGGCTGGAGAGGAGCAGGCTTGGGTGTATCTTATCAATGTCTAGAAATACCTGATGGGAGGGGATGGAGAACAGGGAGACAAACTTTTCTCAGCAGTGTCCCCTGACAGGCAATGAGCACACATCAAAACCCAGGAAATTTACCTGAACACATGTAAATGCTTTGCCACTGTGAGGATGGTCAAACACTGGCACAGGTTGCCCAGAGATGTTTGTCAAGTCTTGGAGATTTTCAAAATCTGATTGGACATGGTTGTGAGAAACCTGCTCAAGGTGACCCTGCTTGAGAAGGTGGTTGGACTAGTTGATCTCAAGAGGTCCCTTCCAACCTCAACAATTTGATGATTCTGTCATCTTTCACAGAGAGGCTCTGTGCGGACAACATTAATTCTTATTCTTCAGATGTAGTGGCTTCAGAAACCTCAGTGTAGTACAATACTCACAATATAGTGGTACATATGGCAGCTAAAGCTATTCTATCTTTTCTTAGGCAGTTTTCGAAAACTACTCAACTGTGCAATTAACTGTCCATAATTTAGTTTCTACTTTAAAAATAATATTTTGTGAAGTTTTTTCAGCTAGCTGAAAGGGAGGAGAGAGAAGGGGAAGGGAGCACAGGATGTCTGCGCAATCTTGAATGGAAGGACAACCTCATCAGTCCCTTTAGCTGAAACAGTTCCCTTCAAAGGAAAGATCTTCCATAAAGACCTGCAACTTTCCAGGGAGTCCAGCATGCTGCACCCAGAGGTCAATGCACTAACGGACAGCCAAAACTACTGAGAAAACCGCTATTTCAACTGTAGTGACTACATGTGCAGTGCTGCACCCAAAGCAGCCTAGGCTTCCATCACCAATGCAGTAAAGTCCTCTCTGGAATCAGCAGAAAAGATATAGCAAAGACAGAGACTTCACCAGAGACTTAAACCCATACCTGGCCAACAAAGCCATCCAGAACTGCAAAGAGGCAGAGTACACCCTCTTCCCCATGGTGTGCAGGCTATTAGCCTGCTGATCCTCAACAGTCATTCTCTCTCCTAAATCTGTGCAACAGCTGCAATCTATTGCAGCGGAACAACATCAGCAAAGAAGTCACTGAGCACACAGGGGTTAGTCCTCTCCTTGGATGAAGGGCCTAAGTAGGAGAAAACTAAATAGAGGATATCTCCTTGGGCTTTCATCTTTACACAAACTGAGACTGATTATCTCCATAATGACTCCACAATGACTCCACAATGTAGATCAGAAGAAGGAATAGAACCTCTACAGGTAGCACAGTGAAGCAAAGAAACCACCAAAGGCTTCTTAAGCACAACACATCAAGAAAAAGCTCCTACCCAGCAAGAGGAATCAACTGTGAAGCAACAGTTGAGGAGTACTGAAACAGGCCATGGTCAGCTGTGCTTTCTATGACCTGTACTGCAGGGGAGAGAGATGCTTGAGTAGCCATAGATCCTGCAGAGAATAACTTCACAGCAACAGGGAGCATGCTCTTGACAGAATGTGCTCTCTCCAGGAAAATGTACCCATGAAAATTCTCTAGAGCCCTCTCCTCCACTTGGCTTAAAAGCTAACTTGCAAGCATCACAAGCTAGCTGAAGTGCTTGAATAGCAGAGGAAAATCTTTACTGCTAATCCTACTAGTCTGTATCTTTTGTAACTTTGTTCTGTAACTACAAAATTGTTTTTAAGTACGCGTATTCTCTTGTTCCTTAAATCCTGACAAATAATTAAGCTAATTCTGAGTAAACTAATACATAAATGAGAACTTAATTCCTCTGGAGAGGAAACTAATTCAGTGGCAAGCATTAGTCAAGCAAGTAGGCTAGCATATAGCAAGACAGTGAAGAGCATGTAGGAACCCCAGCATCCCAAGGGCACCTGTAGCAATATCCACTAAATCTAAGTGTTCTTGTCTCATCTTGCATAAAGTGGAAACACATTTTAAATACCCTCAATATTTGTCAAGCAAAAAGCAATTAATTTTCAGTGTTGCTGGATTTGGCAAAAGTAAAAAAAATCCAAACCCCACTTTTGAATCATTTTTTGCATCTCATGTTTTATCCTTAACAGGATTCATACATACAGCTAACCGTAGACCCAGCATTTGAAATTAATTCAGTAATAGCAGTGAATAGTTTGATAACAGGGAATAGTTTCATGCAATGCAAACAGTTGCTTGCAGCAAACTGCAGCCGCACACAGAGCATTATTCTTTCTAAAGCTTATCAAGATCAAGCTAATGACACTCTCAGTATTTTTGGAAGAACACAGTAATAACCTTTGAGAGATTTCATATAGATATGAGAGTTAGGAGACCTCTGATAGTGGAATATTGTTATCAAATTGAAAGAAATCCATAAATAAAAGAAATACCATCATTCTAAGTTAAGTTCTTTCCAAGTTGCTACATTATAGAGGTAACTACAGATCCACTTTACAATGCTTTGTTTAATAGTTATACAAAATTCCCTGACATGGGCTTCTGAAAAAGGTGACATTCTATAGACCATAAGAAATCATTATTGATGTTTTCGATTTATACATATAATTGGTAATAGCATATAATGAAAAGAAACCTTAAATTCTGTTTAGCATGCATACACAGTACACAAACATGGTTACAGTAAACTTTCTAAAAATTGTCAAAATAATAGCCTTGAAAACAATACTTGGAATTCCAAGTGAAAAACCTCAGAATAAAAAGTAACTTTTAAAAAAAAATAATGTCAAAAATGCACGTATCGACAAGTAGAAGCTATATTAAGATAGATCCGTGGTTCTGAAAAATCAGTCATTGCTCCTTGATGGAGTTGTTCGAGTCTGGGTACTAAAGGCCTAAAATCTTTAGATTTGTGATGAAATACACAGGTAGAATAGTACAGGCAAAGGTGCTTGCCTGGAATCTCTTTTTCCACTTCTCTCATTCTACTAAACCCTGAATTAGCAGGAATTAAAGTCCCATGCAGCACTGAGCATGGCTGCACATTGTCAGGTTCCATGAATCAGAGCCAAAGAGGGCATATGTTAAACTACAATAAGCTAATAACAAATACTATCGATGCCAACTACAACGTGCATATAAGACTTTACCAAGTATGGGAGTATTTTATGCTGTTTTCAAACAACTTTTACATATATTCATATTTTAAGATGGTTGCTGGCTATAAGTAATTTTTTACTTCATTTATTTCACAGGACATGCTGACAGACGAGATGGTTACTTTATTCTCTGCTGGGGCCACTAACGCTGTCTGTACTGTCCATGACCCCAAGGGACTGTCCCACTTGGGCAGTGGTCTCCAAAATGGAGTGCGTGCACTCCAAGGGGTATGCAAGACAATTCACTGGGATGCAGGAAGAAAAATATTAGAACTGCAGTAATACATATATGTAATTTATAAATAAATACATATACATACATTGTCAGGGTGTCCTCAAAAATTTTTTACTATGAGGTGTGCAATCAAAATAGTCTGGAGATCACTGCACTAGGGAAAAACTGAAGGACAATACCATGTTCTCCACAAGAAGGAGGGGGAACGCAATGGAGTCACCAACACAGCAGTTCTACAGGTTGGAGAATTTCTACAAAGGAATGGAGTTATGGTTCTTTGACCTACATTTAAGTTCTTTGAGCAGAATGTAATTTTGTGAGATATTAGCTGCTACTACGACTAAACAGTGACCCATGTTACACTATACCAATAGAAGACAGTGAGAAAACTAGTATGGTACAACTCCTCAAAGCCATACAGCTCTTTCAGACTCAGAGTATGTCCCCGTTTCAATAAGCAAAATGACTTAATGAATTTTAGACTCCAAACTGTATTTGTTAGGATATATAGATGTCTAAAAACTAAACTGATTAAACTGGGGTCCCTATCTGCACACAAGATTAATCTTCAGATACTTAAATAGGTGAATAAACAGCAAGCAACATAATACAATGATAAACAAAGTTAATATATATAAAAGACTTTGTAAGTACAAGGCGCAATCAACTACAACTAATGTAACAGTTTTACAGGTCGTTATACTGGAAGAAATAAAACATTTTCTATCATTTTAAGGGTAAAAAAGGAGACTACAAGTAATTCAAGACACAATACCTGCAAAAATTCATAATAAAGACTACAGAATTGGGTCTTGGATTTCCTGAACAGCACATACAGATTTAGGTTAGATATAAGAAGAAATTTTTTACGATAAGGGTGCTGAAACACTGGGACAGGTTGCCCAGAGAGGTGGTAGATGCCCTATCCCTGGAAACATTCAAGGCCAGGTTGGATGGGTTCTGAGTAACCTGATTGAGTTGAAGATGCCTCTGCTCATTGCAGGGGTGTTGGACTAGATGACCTTTAAAAGTCCCTTCCAGCCCAAACTATTCTATGATTTTATGATTCTATATGGCTAAGAATTATACTTTAACAGTTTAACTGAAGGCTGAAATTTTCTACTGAAATAAACAGGTTATCTGGAATATTATCGACTACAATTTTCATAATAACACACAGTATAACAAGAAAATTTTTGAGAAAACTTTAACAAGGTTCTATTAAAACCATATTTGAATTTGTCTTAGAAAATAAACAGCAGTAAGGGGAAGAATACCGCTTTCCTCCACTAGTAAATTCAAATCAGTCTGCTTCCAATCCTATCTCTAATTTTCCATTTGCATTGTTTGCTTTTTGTGACAAGTTTGGCTTAGTACTGAATTCTATTAAATTTTATTGAATTCTATTAAAAATAAACTTTTTAATCTTGAAGATAGTAATACCCATCAACTGCTCCAGCCATTGCTAAATAAATTCAAATAAGTAACACTTAAAATTGTAAGGATGAATATCAGAAAAAAAGCTACCACGAAACCCTAGAAAGGCAAGTAATGCATCCATCTTCTGGTAGGACAGATCCAACCAGACATATGACTAAGCTGTCTACAATCTACAGGGTAGGTAAGTGCATTGAAAGTCCTTGGTCCTCTTTAATAATGAGGAAAAATAGGTAATCCTAGGATGTGATTCTCTTCACCTTATAATAAACGTCTAAAAGGGACAGATGAATCATGACCTAAAACCACCTATTTCTCTCCACTTGCTATGAAAGGGCTGGAGGGTCACTAGCTTAGCTGTAGACCTGTACACTGTCAATATCTGAAGTTAGATGAACAATTCACACTCTTGATGTCTGTGAATCAGAACAAAATGGCCTGCTGGAGGGTTTTCTTTAGGGAAAAACAGCTTAATGCAGTAGTTCTGAGTAGAAATGTTAGACGTGAACGGAACAGGATATCAGAAAAGTTAGTCAGGGACTTAAACTCTGAATTTCCTACTTGTATTTTTCAATTACAGTGGTAAACATCCTATGACAGAGATCTGAAATTTATGTACAGATTCTGTCCTTGTTCTTCTTTTCCATCAAAGAGTATAGAATCATAGAATGGTTTAGGTTGGAAGACACCTTAAAGATCATGTAGTTCCAACCGTCCTGCCATGGGCAGGGACACCTCCCACCAGGTTGCTCCAAGCCCCATCCAGCCTGGTCTTGAACACTTCCAGGGATGGGGCAGCCACAGCTTCTCCCTCACAGCCAAGAATTTCTTCCTACTATCTAATCTAAATTTCCCTTCTTTCAGTTTGAAACTGTTACCCCTTGCCCTATTGCTACATTCCCTCATAAAGAGTTCTTCCCCACCTCTTCAGAGATCATCTCACCCAACCCCCTGCCAGAGAAGGGTCACCCAGACCAGGTTGCACAGGAACGCGTCCAGGCGGGTTTGGAATGTTTCCAGAGATGGAGACTCCACCACCTCTCTGGGCAGCCTGTGCCAGGGCTCTGCCACCCTCAAAGGAAAGAAGTTCCTCCTCATGTTGAGATGGAACTTCCCATGGTCAAGTTTGTGTCCGTTACCCCTTGTCCTGTCACTGGGCACCACTGAAAAGAGCCTGGCCCCATCCTCCTGACACCCACCCTTTAAGTATTTATACGCATTGATAAGATCCCCCCTCAATCTGCTCTTCTCCAGGCTGAACAGCCCCAGGGCTCTCAGCCTTTCCTCAGCACAGAGATGCTCCATCCCCTCAGCGTCTCCGTAGCCTCCGCTGGACTCTCTCCAGAAGTTCCCTGTCCTCCTGGAACTGGGAGCCCAGCACTGCACCCAGTGCAGCTGTGGCCCTGGCAGGGCTGAGCAGCTGAGGGCAGGGGACGGTTGGCTCTGTGCACAGCTGGGCTCCACGGGGGTAATACTTAGGATTTAGCCATGGGATGCTTCATTTTCCTGACTTTGTGGCATTCAGTTCCAAAGAACGACTACGTCCCTATGGCATTTGGGTGGAGTGCTAGCACAGTGGCTGGACTTGCCCTGCCTGCTCAGCCTTGCCTTCCTTTGAAGTATCAGTAGTGGTGTCTTTCATTTATCAGCAGTAATTAATTACTTTCGGGATGCGGTAGGCTATTTATGCTCTTCAACTTGTTTTATACACACACTTAAAAGCAGAGTGTTTCACTCCACTGCTTCCTGTTAGAAAACGTAAATGCTGAAACAGTCTTCAGAAAGCAGGGGTGGGAAGGGTCCCTGCAGCGCCCCAAGTAGTAGAAGCACAGATGATAAAAACTTTGCCAAACAGTGCAGCAAACCGTTTCCATATTACTGAGAACAGAGGTGTTCACAGCAGGCAAAAAGCCAGTTTAGCAGCAACATCAAGAGACTGACAAATACGTGACTTGCTCTACCCATCTCATGCCCACAATATATCACAGGGAACCAAACTTACCTACCTGAGAGTAATGCATTCTTTTATTTCATATTCACGGCAGGAAGAAAATCAAAGTGAAATAAATATGATTCAGAAAATTCCTAGGGATTATGTCTGGTACATACAAAATCTGACTTCGGTATTTCATAAAGCTTCACACACCTACGATAGTACAGAAATACAATAACCATTTCCTCAATGACTGTAACTTTAGAAATGTACGAAATAATTGATTAGGTGAGTTCAGCTGTTTCCAGACAATAAAATATGAAACAAAATAAATCTCACCCTTGCTGCTTGCATTCATTTGTTTCAATGCTCAAAAGCCTCCTGCTTGCTGTAACTGAACTCCTACATTACGAGTCAAAAAATCCTTATGGAATAAAATACACAAGTTTTTCTTTATCAGGCCACCCTGGTGCCTTGGTGATAACGCTCTCTGCTGTCAGCTGGGAGATCTGAATTCAGATCACTGACTTAATCTCTTACTTTGCAGATTGCTAGGGGTTTCGAATAGCAGCAAGACAGTATGTTTAATCGTGAAGACTCAGAGGAAGCACTGAGAAGCAACAGGTCAAATAAGCAATCCTTAAGAGCAGGACATCATTTCATTTTCATTGAAGGAAACTGCCATACAAGTGGAGAAGTATTAGATGAAAAGAGTTTATAGAATCATAGAATATTCATGGCTGGAAAAGACCTTTGAGATCATCGAGTCCAACCATACAGACACAAAAAACCCCCTACAATCTCTGCCACTAGAGCATGCCCTGAAGTGCCAAATCTAGACGTCTCTTAAATACCTCTAGGGATGGTGACTCAACCACCTCCCTGGGCAGGCTGTTCCAGTGCCTGACCACTCTTTCAGTAAAATAATTCTTCCTAATATCTAATCTAAACCTCCCCTGCTGCAACTTCAGACCATTTCCTCTGGTCCTGTCCTTATTCACTTGGGAGAAGAGGCCAACACCCACCTCTCTCCAACCTCCTTTCAGGTAGTTGTAGAGGGCAATGAGGTCTCCCCTCAGCCTCGTCTTCTCCAAACTAAACATGCCCAGTTCCCTTTTTTCCCTTCCCAGCCTCCCAGTTTAAAAATATCTGGGAAAGTAAAGCAGGTGATGCCATTAAAAGTCTCTTCTGAATTTTCCTGTAAAGGTACAATGAAACACAGAACAGAAGCAGGGATGACCAAAGGGATGGTATGGCTTCCAGAATGAGAAACAGATCAGGCCTATTCAACACGGATAAAATATGCAGAGGGAAATGTGAATAAGAAATGACCAGTCATGTCTTTTAACACAAAAACTAAGGGCACTCAGTGATACTGTCAGGTCACAGGCTTGAAAAACAAAAGGAAATGATTAATAACTTTTCACAGAATGTGTATTTGTTTTGGGTAATTTATTGCCACAAGACATTATGTGGGTCAAAAGTATTTAAAAAAAATCACAAAAAATTAAGAAAAATACAGGAAAACCAGTCCACAGACCAGAAAGTATAATGGAATCACAGCTCAAAAAATCTCCCTGCTTGGTGGAAGTTGAAGTGATGTACTTTGGGAAAAATCACCGTTGTCCTGTTTTTTATATCCCTTTCAAATTATTTGTGACTGGTTTTGCTCAGAGATTGAGCTAGGTGACCTACTGGCCTGATCCAGCTGGTAATTTTTATGTGACTTGTTCTGCTTTCTGTATCACTGCTAAGATTGCATGACAGAAGATAAAATATATGCACGCCATTTAACTTAAAGGAAATTAATGATTCCATAATTATCTGAAACATAAAGCAATTGTCATTACCTAGTGCCTAGAGATCATTAACGTTTCTTTTGGCAGCTACACTGTAATAAGTAGATCAACCCAATGTAATTACGTTATTAGTTTTATTTCAGGAAAAATATTTGATATGTTGATAGTTTTAGCGCTCCTTAAATACTGAGAAGTTCAAGAGTTAGCTGCATGTCTCACAAAATGAAATCCTAGTAAAGCAGTTTGATGTTCATATGCTTTGGGAAACAGGGAGTCACAAGAAGAAATTATTTTCATATTCCTATTTTGTAGCCTTCATTATTCCTTTTCTGACCTCAGATTTTAGGAGGGATGAATCAGTTTTCTTTTTCCTAGACCTTCAGTTGCTGCACATCAGCAAAGTTCAAACTGCATGAGTTTACAGCAGATGAGAATTTAGTATTTCCAGCCAACTCCTGTGTATCCGTAAAAGGAAGAAAATGACCTGTCTCACAGAGTAATATGAAGCTTATTCAGTTAATAGCCATGAAGCATGCTAAACTACGCAGCTGAGAGATGATGTGTAATTATTAAATTCTGTTATTTTTTGTGGATATTGCATACACATGTAAAGTAAGACCAGATGTGTAAGTGGAACAGACTGACATGAGAAAGGAAAAAGGAAAATTATTCATCCACATTTAGTTCAAGACTTTGTGAAAACAGGTATGACAGTAGTACCCCAACACAAGGTGTAAAAAATTGTCAAGAAGTTGTGTGTTGAAAAAATCCCAAACGATCTAGCTGTTGCTAGTCCGAATCCACAAACAAAATTAGCATTTTACTACCTGTTTTTAGTAGTTTTGAAAACAACCAAGTCATTTATCTTTTTCTATTTGATTAGTTTCATCTACAAAATTTATTACTTTACTCCTAGCTGCATTGGATTTTGAAGAAAAAGAATGTTCCTAATTGATACTTGTACCTAATCAGATGTATTTTACCACCTGCATTCAAAATGATGCATAAGTGCTTAATTCTTTTCCTGAATTTGACATAGAGGAAATTGGGAAGCTATTATCTAATATTTTCTTCAAGCTCAAAATATTTGACAGGAAATATGATCTTCCTGCAAAACAACAGAGTTCTATCTATTAAAATAAAAAGTCCTATCTAGGAGGGAAATGAAGGTCCTTTATATCTTCATTTGTATTTTTCAATCTCTCCCAATTACAGGAAAAAATCTGAGGTAGACTTTGAATATCAAACCATAATTTACACCGGAGCTGTCATAACGCATTACTATAGTTGATGTTGAAAAGCTGGTTGCTTTTAAGGTCACTGTGACACATGTTATGGCAAATTTTAATGAAGCAAGGACTTGTAAAAAACCTTTTGAAGTTCACTCATTAATATATTTGTTCTGTAAAGTATCACAGAAGGTCTACTTGAACATTAGCTTTCACATTTTTGATTCAAACCTAATGAACTTCTAAAAGGAGTGAATGAAAGTCAGTATTGGTTTTAAGGGGGAAAAAGGCAGCTGTCAGAATATATTTGGAAACTCATACTTTTTATAACACGTTGATGTACTAGAGATCATATATTACTCATTATAATGAGAACTGTTTGGTTACACAAATCAATGTGGCCCAATAGCTTCATTTTCTGTTGTTTTACAGTGAGTCTTGGATAAATGTTTGTGTATTTCATTTGTATATTTGTAGTTCTTATGTTTATCAAAGTTCTAAGTCGATCATTTTGCTTTATGAGATATCAATGTATTTTCAGTCACTTTAATTTTATTTCTGCCAGCAAAATTTGATTTTATTCTCTGCAATGGTGCTTGAACACATAAGCTAACATTCCTATCCCAAAGGATCAGAGAAACACTTGACGAGTAATTGGCTATAAAAGTTTAATTTGGACAAATATTCAGACTTTTTCAGTGTGTGTCATATTTAGTCAATTGAAGAGGAATCTTCCATCTGCATATCTCTGTAGACTAATTTGTCATCTGGCTGGCACCAGAGAATAGATGATCGATATCGTACGTCTAATGCAAGCTGCAGTTTTAAGCACACTAAATTTAATGTGCTCTTATAAATTATGCAGTTTATGTATTGCTACATTATATATGTACCAAATTTTTATTTACTTTTCTAGGAAATTTTGATGAGATTTTTTAGACTTTCCTATTATTATTTAGACATATAGATGGATAATTTGCAGAACTGCGTGAATCTAATCTGAGTTCTAATCTGAGCTTGTTTTCATAGGTTTAGGGTGCAAAGGTAGCTCCTGAAATGTCTCGTTTTCTGGCTATAAGTAACTTCCCTGTAAAAGTAAGTTCCTCCTGCATAAATGTGGAAAGAAAAAAGAGAAAATTGTGTTGCACGGGTACTCCTACTGTGTTCCTATGAAACAAAGAAGGTCCTTTATCTTCCTGTGAAAGTTTTGGTAATACAATACTGAAGTTCTTCTGAGCTGTTTATGGATGATCTGCTAATCTTTTATTAAATATTGCATAAAATGGAGAAATTAATTTGGTAGGGTGTCAACTGGTTAATCAACCAATGACCAACTGACATCTTTCTACCAATGCCTTTAATGTGAAAAATATTGATTTGACCTTTTTAGATGACTGTTTTGAAATTAATTTCAGTACGCTTCCTAGGACTTTTGCAAGATCTCTAAAACATATTTATAGGAATTTATTCACATTCTGGTTTTTATGCCTCTCTTCATTTTGATACACAATAATTTGTGGTCGGTATATTCAGTGTTTCTCTGGAAAACTGGTAAATTTTCTTGTTAGAAAATACTTCTGGTTTTGGTTTGTTATTGTTTGGGTTTTTTGGGTGGGAGGGGAAGTTAGTGCATATATGTACATATATATATATGGCTTAGTCAAAAATATAAATATATGAAACAGTCATGCAGCTGCAAAGAAAAGGATTGAATATTGCCCAGCATAACAAGTGGTTAATAAGCTACTGGAACACAAAAAAGAGAAAAAAAGCAAACCAAGACCTAAGAGCCACATCATACTAAAATAAAGATAAGAAAATGATGCAGGTCGTGATGAACCAAAAGTGTGGTATTCTGTGGAAGACTGGATTTCAAAGGCAATTTCATACCTTAGGCTCCCATTTATAAAACTAATTAGGAGGTTGGACAATAAAGTCCACTAAGCTGCAACAGAATTGCAAAAATAAATGCTGTATTTTGGCAAAAGCATACTGAACCCACAAACAGCTAGTTCATCAAGAAGTCCTTCTAACTTCTTGAACCAGAAACTATAAGCTTTTCTACTTCATAAGCCTGGAATTAATATATTTACTTGACTCTACTTCTTAATTGCAGTGAGCCAGTGGATTGGTTGCAATGTTTTCATTTGTTTAGGCTAGCATTTTACAGTTGTCCCTGGGGCTTGGGGCTGGGGTGGGGGCTGTTTCAAGGCCTTGGATTCAAATCATAGAGTTACGATCCTATTCTGAAATGGACTGGTTTGCTGTATTTTGCTTTGCTCTGATAAGAGCCCGAGATTAGCCATCGACAATGCCTGCAGGTGAGAATGAGCAAGGTGAACATAAATATTCTTTATTTCTGCTCTTTCAAAATGTGAGGTTGTAAGAGGAACAATGAGAGCCACAAAATAGGAGTATGAAAGCAATTCCTTTTCCATCTCCCAATTATATTAACACACAACTACCTTGCCATGGCTTCTTTTGGGAATCATGTAACTAAGTTTAGGGTTTGGTGGAAAAAAAATCAACAAATAACAGACCAAGAAGAATATTTAAGGGCTAAAATTACTAACAAATTAGGGTAGATTAATTTTCAGTTAGCATCAGAGCAGGAATTAGAAAAAATTGCTGCCTCCCCACAGTTTTGCTAATGTAATTTATTTATTTTTAGCTTGAATTTTCTGATAGAAGAATGCAAAAATATAAAATGGAGAAGTATCTCTATAGACATCTTACATGTTTTTTCCCTTATTTCCTAACATTTGCCACTGCTATGTTAGTTATAAAGTACCAAATTAGAGAATACTACTTGCACCAGACTGTATGTAACATTGTCATAGAAAAGTTATTTTCCAATTGATTTTTAAGATAATATTTACTGTGTTAATATTTATTATCATTGCTATTAATAAAAAAAAATAAAGCTGAACTACAGTAACAGCAATAATTTCAAAGTGGTTTAATTGGGCTCAGTGTTGTAGCCACATAACCAGTTCAGTCACATGAAACTGCAAGAGAATGTTACAATCAAGTAAGCAAACTTACCTGGATTAAACTAATGAGGTGGCCAATTGAAAACTCAGAAATGCATAATCTCTTGCACAATTATTTATTTTTTTTAGCAGCCTTATTCATCCAAGATGTAAAAGCAATACTGTCTGATATTACCTTAGACTGAAATGAGTAATTTTATTGGCTTTATCTTGGTTACCTTGGCTTTAACTGTAGTACCATCGCCCTTCCCTTCCAAAACATAACCACTAGAAATGCCAGATGAGATGGATGTTCAGCTCATCTGCCTGCTTTTTTTTCACTGATTTGACGTTACAGTGATGTAGCAAACCCCTGCTGCAGGTGTAGGGGAAATAAAAAGTAACTGTTTGATTTACTTGTACATTGCCTGCTCTGTGCAGACTGCAATGTAGATTTTGGTAAAGAAGTGACTGAGCAGTAAAGAAGAACCTTACTTATTGCCTATCCATAGCTGCTGCATTTTAGGTCAATGTCCCTTCTGAGATGGAAGAAATAGTGGGGAGATTGCTTCCCCATGGAACAGCTAAGCAAACTCTGGAAATGGAAGACACAGACATTCTCAACCCCATGTTTTCTCACCCTCCATTCTGCCTGCCCAAAAAGGCCTACCTAAATTTAGTCCAAAAGGAAATAAAAAGGTCTATGAGAGTTTCAATAAACCTAGGAATCCAACCTTCTTGAACAGCTCTGCTTTCAAACCTTCTTATTTTAACTTCTTTGGAGTGCAGATCTGACTTTCATCTACACAAAAAACTACTTTGTTCTAATTTAGTGTTTTATTTTCTATGCAGGACAATTTTAGACAAAGATTCCTTTCATGTTCTGGGGCGTTCTTTCTGAAAGAAAAGGAAAACAGTATTTCAGCTCTAGGTTGTGGCTGATTTAGCGTGGCCAGGAGGTCGAGGGAGGTGATTCTGTCCCTCTACTGCTCTTGTGAGACCACACCTGGAGTACTGTGTCCAGCTCTGGAGTCCTTAGCACAGGAAGGACATGGACCTGTTGGAGCAGGTCCAGAGGAGGGCCACGAAGATGATCCGAGGGCTGGAGCACCTCTCCTGTGAGGACAGGTTGAGAGAGTTGGGGTTGTTCAGCCTGGAGAAGAGAAGGCTCCAAGGAGACCTTATAGCAGCTTTCCAGTACCTAAAGGGGGCCTACAGGAAAGATGGAAAGGAAGTCTTTGTGAGGGAGCGTAGCGATAGGACGAGGGGTAATGGTTTTAAACTGAAAGAGGAGAAATTTGGATTAGATATTAGGAAGAAATTCTTTACTGTGAGGGTGGTGAGACACTGGAACAGGTTGCCCAGAGAAGCTGTGGATGCCCCATCCCTGGAAGTGTTCAAGGCCAGGCCGGATGGGGCTTTGAGCAGCCTGGTCTAGTGGGCGGTGTCCCTGCCCATGGCAGGGGGGCTGGAACTACATAACCTTCAAGGTCCCTTCCAACCCAAACCATTCCATGATTCTATGATTTGGGAACCTGCCAAGTGGTTTCTCCAGACTAAAAGCTCTTATTTCAGAACCATTTCTGGTACAGTTTTCCAGTTACTGCAAAATACCATATGCTTATTGATTTCAGTGAAGCATTACACACCACCTAACATAACTTCCCTTTTGTTTAACTGTAAAGAGATAAATTTTAGCATTACTGAAAGCCCCTTTGTGTTGGTGTCAGTAAGTCTACTCAAACAGGTTGTTGATTTGATTTACAGCATTAGTTTGTAAACTTACATAGTTCAACGAATAGCAAGGTGGTCAATGAAAGAATCGAGATAATTTTATCCTACAGAAAAGTACGCATGGACAAAAATTTCCTTTTCTTCCTAGTTTTGCTGCAGAATTCAAACACGTTAGTTTCACAATAAGCAAAACTTCTGTTTGATAATAATTCAAGTCCAGGTGACCAAGCTACACCTACAGTTTGGAAAAATTGTCAGTGAAATTACAAAAATGGTGGAAAGCAAATGACAAATTATTTCCCAGTGTTTGCCAACATTTATGAAACACTTTCTTGTATACATGGGTATTTCTACAAAGGATACCACGAGTGAAATAATTTCTCCTCCAGACAACAAAACAACTACAGTAACATTTGTCATGGACGAAAATAATCCTTGTACTTCAACACAACACGAAAGAGAATTTCTAAAGCAGGGTGTGTAAGCAGAACAAACCTCAAATATACTTGGCTTGATTATGGAAAAAACATAGACACTATTAAAAAACATGTTTGATGCTCTCTGATGCAAAGAATACAAACTGGAAGATGCATGAAGGTTACGTGGCAATAAAAGCATGAAACATGTAAATGCTAGATGGTTTCTCAGTGAACCAGGACAACATGCCCTTAAAATATTAATGTTTCTGTATGCTTTTTGCTCAGTTTAGAAGGTAACTGTACGTGCACTACTGGAAGCCCGTTTGTGCTAAAGACAAAAGCAGGACACTACTGTGGAAGTAAAAGGGACTCACAATTTGTAAGCCACCAACCTCCAGTCTCTTCTCACACTATGAGCACCTATTCCATCTACCCACACGCTGAGGTAAAGCTCCTTGGAGACTGCACTGTACAAAGTGAAGCAAAAGATCTGAAGCTGGTTTAGGGCTCTTCTTTTCATCTCAATATTTGGTGCTGCTACAGTCAAGCAAGTAGAATTTATCTGAAGATCATGTCGTTTTTTTTCAGTGCTAGAGGACTCACTGTGCTGCACAGCTTTTAAATACTGTGCCCAGAGGATGTAGAGAAAAGACAAAAAGCTCTGTCATGGAAACCACATCCAGGTATCCTGCATTGTGCTGTTGAGCTGTTTAAAATTTAGTTTTAGTAACTTTCAATAATTTATTTTTAGTAATTGTTGAGCTAGGGAATTAATCTCATGGTATCTTATTTTCAACTAATTATCTAATTTTAAATAGTGTGTTGCATTCTCTCATAGATTTTCAAATTGTCTATTTTTTCCATTAACGTCAACGATTTTCTCTTGTAGTGGGATGACTTTCACCATATTCTTAGGGGGGAAAAGTGATAATTCCAGTAGTTTTCCATTATAAGGCCTGTTTAACAGCTGAGTAGTAATTACAAGAAATCAGCACTGGGAGGCTGATGCTGAGCTCTTTGTGGCACAGACAGCGCATCTAAACTGCTCCATTTAAGACTTTAATGCAATGTAAAATCAGGACAGTCTCCCCTTCAAGTCACCAATGAAAAGGATGCAAGGGAAGCAATTCTTCTTTTACACAATTTAGGCTATTATACATACTTTGGAGGTAAGGCCAAAGTAAACAGAGAGAGCATGTGAGAAATGGATACATTTGAAATACAGATCCCCCTTTCCACTGTGTTGCCAAAATACTCCTCCTTACGTTAGTACAAATGTCTGTGGACAGTCTAAGAAAAAAGTGCATCATAATACGTACACTTTCCTATATGTAAAGGTCACAGCTAAACTCATAGAACAGAAGCATGTTTGAGGTAGAAGACTTTTAAATCCTGATTTACACCAGATGAAGAAGTTGTGCTGCCAGGTAGGACAGCTGGACTATCAAAAAAAGGAGAAATAACAATAATTACAAATAAAACAATACTTTGTAAACATACAGTATGTCCTGAGATGGGCTTCTTAGGCTTTCATCCTTCAACACCTGTCCTGAAAAGTGACCTACACCAGGCTGTCAATCTCAGTTTCCCAAGGAACCCAACGCAGAACTGGAGGCATTAGGAGTCTATTCTGACAACTAGGTCAGAACTCCCTCTTCCTCACTCAGGATCAAGAAATCTTCAGATACTCTGGTCTCCCGCTCCAGGGAAGGAAATCCTATACTTCAGGACACCCCTCAGATCACGCAGGGGGTTCCAGATTATGGAGTACTGGGTCTGGAGACTGATGAATTTCTGCAAGACTGATGAACCAGTTGGCTCAAGTTTGGAAAAGCCATGATGAGTTTATAGTGGCAGTAATCTCAAAATATTAAGTCCCAGTAACCACCACATTTGGTTTTAACCTTCCAAATTAATATAAAAAAAACCCCCAAACTCCTGGTGTCTTGTTTTTTTTTTTTTTTTTCACAGCTACAGGACTCATTTCCTAAGCAAAGCTTAAAAACTATTGATGAAATGCACTGTGCAAACACTAACTTTTTTGCTTGTAGTCATATATGATGTTCTTCATTATTTATTACTTTGTGACACTGAACATTTTTTAATACGTTACTTTCAACAACCAGGAGAAGGTATCTGCAATAGTCTACCTTTTCTTCACACTTGTTTCAAAAGGGAAATTTTCAGGCCAAAAGTTCAGTTATGAAATACAGGCATAAACCCATCTGGTAAATTCCAGTGTTAAAGACATAATAGAACCATATGAATTTGTGCACAATATATTGGTTTACTGGCTATTGTGTATAGCCAGAAATGTTTTAGCAGCTCCTAGTTATTAATTATTTCACTAGGAAATCTTTCTGAACAGCAAATTCTCAAGGATATCCAGGGAGGCTTTATCAGACTAATGCATTTTTATTATATGGGACGTCTTCAAAGACAATATTAACAGGTAGCAAATAACATAAGAAAAATGACATTATGATCACTGGAGTTTTGAGTCCAGAAGCATTTTGTAGATGTGATCCAGAGAAATGAAGATGTGGGGGCGAAAGCCCAGCTCAGAAGAGAAATATTTTTCACTCATGGGTATAAAAGGCAGATGAAATCCATCTCTCAAGTCTGAATAGCGGGGAAAAAAAAAATTGTTTCACTTGAGCTAACTGCTTAGATCACAGCCAAGTGGCTATGTTAGAAGTACAAATCATGTTGTACAAACTTACTCTTCACTTCATATGACCCTACGGAACTGCAGCTCAGAACAGGTCTGTATTAGGATATGGTATCAAGAATCCACATAAATTCAAGGACTCTGAGAATTAATTTCCGGCTACAGGTGGGTGGAGCAATTGTCTACTTAGAAGCTGTTGAAAACTACAGATCCTGGATAAGTAAGAGTGTTCTTTTCTCTCCATTTCTGATTTGGATCAATGCTTTGTACAAACAAAATACTGCGGCACACAAGAACACAAAGTCTCAGGACAAGTAACTTTATATTGTGCTTGACATTTGCATATCTACCAATTGATGCATCTTCCTTAGCAAGCCATAAAAAATAATTTTATGCAATTTATTACACCTCAATTAGAGGTTTAGTGTTTGTATATCAGCTGTTTTTTTCTACCAGCAAACTCTGAAAGGTCAGTTCAAAATGAAGCTGCCGATATTGCTGTGACAGTTAGGCTGTTTTTCCCCTCTTTAATAAAATCATAGACAGCTCAGTAAACAAATCCCATTATTATGTTAGATATTTTTTTCTTTAAAGATGAAATAAATCCACCTATATATTTCACTGGAATATTATTCACTGTTACACATGAAGCTGGGAAATCAGTAAGATTTAATACAGTGAGCTAAAATACAAGCAATTTCTCAGACTGGAGAGGAGAACACCCCTGAGAGACAAACACTAACTTTTCATTACATTTTGTGAAACTGTTAAAGCTTCAATTTGATTCAGTATCAGAATAAGAAAAAACGAATTAAGTAATGCCTTCCTTTTAAAAGTAAGCATTTCTGATTATCTTCTCTTCCCTCCACCCATCATGATTTCAGAACATATATTCTCATCAACTCCAAGATTTAGAGATTAATACGTTACCTCACTTCTGATATTGATTTTAGATTTAGCTTTAACAATCTTTCAGTGAGTGGCTGCTAAAATCAAAACCGTACTAAGGCAGACAGGAATGCATAAGGCAAGATGATAATCAGGGTTATGTGATTTCAGAGATCCCAAACTATCAGAAGCTAGAAAGTCTCCTGTTCTCACCAATGGAAAGCTAAAGATGCTTTCAGCTTTTCAGCTGGTATATTTCTATTTTTGATCTTAGAGTTGTTCAGAAAGCACTTACTATATCCAACAGAGCTGGGCAGTGTTCGTTTTATTCAAAGCAACTCATGTCTATGCTGCAACAGCAGCTAATTTGCAGAACAGTTTCAAAACTCAAATACTTCTAAGTCTAACTTTGTAATACAATATCACTGGCATGTAGCAAAATAAACCTACACTCTGATGTACTGATAGTGAAATAACCTAACTTTTAGGGATTGCTACTTTCTCCTTTACTCCATTTATCATTGATCTAGGGCCAATACATATTAAATAACAGATTATCAAACATTTTGCATTAACTTAATTCTATTACCTAACATATTGGAGGGTACTATCAGAATATGAAAAGCTTAAATTTGATTTTTTATACCTAAAATTAAACAATAATCTGGAAGAGCATTAATTGTTCAATGTCCCAGTCTTTTGCCATGTTACTTAGAATTTCAAGAGCTACTTCATTAAGTTCAGTACTTTTGTTGTTGTTACAGTTTATGTTATTCCTTCCATTTTAAACATCTGATGATCAACAGTAAATTTCAATGGCATGACTGTACTGGTTTTAGCTGGGATAGAGGTAATTTTTTTCACAGTAGCTGTACGGTGCTATATTTTGGACTTGTGATGAAAACAGTGTTTCTCACTTTTACCTTTCCAATTCCCTTCCCCATCCCACTGAGAGGGATTGAGCAAGCGGCCGTGTGGGGCTGAGCTGCCTACTGGGGTTAAACCACAACATTGTTCTAGAAAAATACTTCCAGGCCATCTAGAAAGCATTGTAATGCAGTTTTCTGTAATTTTTAGTCACCAACCATTAATAGCTCTGAAAAGCATGTGAAGCGCCTTGCTTATCCTTGTATAATGAAAATAATACCTGGGAACCACCCACCCACCTAGAGTCCTAAGACTCAACATAGAACTTTCAAAATAAACACTGAAGATCCTAATTGATAGGCAACTGCAAGAATTTCTAGAAAAGATCTGAAACATCCGAAGTAATAGAATTCAGAACAATAATTGCTAGATTAGAAAAAAAGGAGGTAGCACTCCTTCTTTGACAGGCCTTTTTGTGTACCTACTCTTCTTTTCTTCCAGCAAACTCTGAAAGGTCATTTCAGAATGACAGGCTTGGCCAAATACAATGCAGGGGACAGAAAAGGAGAAACAGAGGAGATAAATAATATCATTGCAAAAAAACCAACCCACACCATTTTAACTGCAACACCGGTGCAACCCAAGAAGAATAGGTAGAGGCTGCACCATGAATTCATTATATTCAGTTTTTGTTCACAAACATGGATCAAGTAAGACTTGTAATTCTTTGCCTCCACACGCCATGCACCTGAACTGTGTGAGTGGAGCCTCTCCCAAGATCTGCTCTTATATAACAAAACACAGTCACTAACAATTCATTTTTAATATGACATGGTACTTTAGGATGGAAAATTTTATTTAAAGTCATTGGCAGGGCTGAGTTAAGTTTCATTTTGAGAACTACTTGCACTACTGTTATATTCTTTTTCTGTAAATTTTTCCCAATCTGATGAGCAACTGCAATTGTAAAACAACCGTACAGCAATGTCACAGCTCTGCCACTAACACCACATGATGTTATGGATCTCTAGTACGTGATAAAGAAAACAGGAAAGCAGTGAATAAAACAATACTTAAATCACATTACTGCTACTTTTAAATACATGTTTCCCATCTCCCTTACTGCTTGGCTATAAGTAGTCATCTATGAAATTACTTCTTTTTCAAATCATAGATGAAAAATGAATATGGGAGGAGAAAACAAGGCTGAAATGAACTATCATTCAGCACAGCATAGCACTGATGATTATTCTTTTGAAAGAAATGCAATCTCAAAACACACTGAAAGGGAGACAAAATATTTTCACAAGAACATGTCCTAGGATAAGGAACACCTGCCCTTTTAGATTGTGGTATCTAATTAGCACAGGTAGATTCTGCATTTTAGTGCTCCTGATCTTTCCTCTTTGAACTATATTTTACCCTGAGTCACACCTCAGATATTTTCTTCCTAACAGTCTCAGCGCTGACGGATTTCAGATTGGAAAATGTAATTGCTTTTCTGGGTTTTTACTACATTCATTTGGTAACAAACCTACTAAAAAGTATCACAATGGATGAACTGCAGGTAAATGATCCAAGACAGATTTAATCTAATTTATCTACTAAATCACTTTAATTAGTTTTGGACTGTCAGCTGTTACTTCTAGATCTTTAAAAGAAAAGCTCTCATTTGAAAAAAAGACTCCTACACACTTTCCTCAAGTCAAATAACCACACACAAATTAAAAAATAAATAGAGAAAAAAACCATGTCTTTAGTATACCACTTCCAGTTTATAACTTGGATGATAAGACATAAAATAACTAACATCTGTCATCTTGAAAAGTGCTCTTTACCTTTATTATCTAATGTCTCGCAGAGTCAGACATTGAGTAGTCTTGTTTAGACTGATTTAAATTCACATTTTAATGCATGCCTATAAAAATTGAAATTTGCCATTTGGTTTGTTTTTCTACATTGCTTATTGATGTCAGATTTCAGTAGTATAAAGCCAAAAGAGTCTGTAAAGCTAAGTATGATAGTGACTGCTACCACAAAGTGTGGGCAGCTGTTATTAACAATAGAAATTATCATAAAAATGTACTTAATCTCTTTTTGTATCTTAAGCTAATGCAATGAAATCGTGTTTATTTTTTGTCTCTAATGCACTGCATGTAAATAAACAATAGACCTTTAAAATCTCATTATATAGTGCATATTCCTTTGTTCCTGAGCAGCAACTGTTTTGAAAGAAGCTTCATATTGATTTTAAGGAACAAACTGTGTTAAATAAAGCCATTATTTCAACAGTAAAACATTTTCAAAATTATATCCAAATATGAAATGAATACGTAAATCATGCTGGCATTACTAGGAACACACAGGAGTGGTCTTGCTCAGGTACCATGTTGGCTTTGTTTGTTAGACTTGTTTAAAAATTTTTCGAAGTAGAAGAGGAACAAGACAGAGAAAATAATTACATGAACATAGACTGATACCTTCCCCAACCACGTGAGTCTTACAAGCTGACATATTTGCTTCTTAATCTATGGGAAATTTTCATTTTTGTTAAGAACTCTGGGACCTCCTTTTTTATTCTTTCGCAATAAATGAATATATAGAATCATAGAACGTGTTGGGTTGGAAGGGACCCTTAAAGGTCATCTAGTCCAACCCCCCTGCAGTAAGCAGGGACATCTTCAAGTAGATCAGGTTGCTCAGAGCCTCATCAAGCCTGGCCTTGAATGTCTCCAGGGATGGGGCCTCCACCACCTCTCTGGGAAACCTGTTCCAGTGTCTCACCACCCTCATTGTAAAGAACTTCTTCCTAATGTCTAATCTAAACCTACCCTGCTCTAGTTTAAAACCATTGCCCCTCGTTCTATCACTACATGGCCTTGCAAACAGCCCCTCCCCAGCTTTCTTATATGCCCCCTTCAGGTACTGGAATGCTGATATAAGGTTTTCCTGCTGTTATAAGGTCTCCCTGAAGCCTTCTCCAGGCTGAACAACCCCAATTCTCTCAGACTGTTTTTGTAGAAGAGGTGCTACAGCCCTCTGACCATTTTTGTGGCCCTCCTCTGGACCTGCTCCAACAGGTCCATGTCCTTCTTGTGCTGAGGGTTCCAGAGCTGGACACAGTACTCCAGGTGGGGTCTCACAAGAGCAGAGTAGAGGGGGACAATCACCTCTCTGGATCTGATGGCCACACTTCTTTTGATGCAACCCAGGATGCAAGTGGCCTTCTACGCTGCGAGTGCACATTGCTGGCTCATGTCCAGATTTTCATCCATGAGTACCCCCAAGTCCTTTCCCACATGGCTGCTCCCTATCACATCATCCCCCAGCCTGTATTGATAACGAAGATTGTCCTGACCCAAGTGCAGGACCTTGCACTTGGCCTTGTTGAACTTCAAGAGTTTTGCATGGCCTCACCTCTAGCTTGTCCAGGTCTCTCTGGATGACATTGCATCCCTCTGGCACGTCAACCGCACCACTCACCTTGGTGTCATCAGCAAACTTGCTGAGGGTGCACTTGATCCCACTGTCTATATCATTGATGAAGATATTAAACAGCACCGGTCCCAGTACAGATTCCTGAGTGATACGTCTTGTCACCCCTCTCCATCTGGACATTGAATCATTGACCACTACCCTCTGGATGTGACCATCCAGCCAGTTCCTTATTCACCGAACAGTCCACCCATCAAATCTGTATCTCCAACTTAGAGAAAAGGATGTTGTGGGGGACCGTGTTGAAGGCCTTGCAGAAGTCGACAGATGATATCATTGCTCTTCCCTTGTCCACTGATGCAGTCACTCCATTGTAGAAAGCCACCAGGTTGGTCAGGCAGGACTTGCCCCTGCTGAAGCCATGCTGGCCGTCTCAAATCACCTCTCTGTTCGCCATGTCCCTTAGCATAGCTTCTAGGAGGATCTGTTCCATGATCTTCCCAGGCACAGAGGTGAGGCTGGTAAGTCAGTAGTTCCCAGGGTCCTCCTTTCTACCCTTTTTAAAAATGGGTGTAATGTTATCCTTCTTCCAGTCACCAGGAACTTCACCTGACTGCCATGACTTTTCAAATATTATGGAGAGTGGCTCTGCAACTACATCAGCCAATCCCCTCAAGACTCTGGGATGCATCTCATCAGGTCCCATGGACTTGTGTATGTCTGGGTTCCTCAGGTGGTCATGAACCTTGTCTTCACTTAGAGTGGGAGGGACTTTGTCCCGGAGGTCCCTGTCTTGCAGTCCTTCAACTCAGGAGGTGTGAGGAGAGACACTGGCAATAATGGCTGAGGCAAAAATGTTGTTGAGAACTTCAGCCTTCTCCTCATCTGTTGTCACCAGTTTGCCATTCTTGCTCATCGGGGGTTGGGGGGGTGGTGGTGGGGGGGAGGAGTACGCTTTCTGTAACGTTCCTTTTCTGGTTGACATACCTGTAGAAGCCCTTCCTGTTATTCTTGCCAAGTTCAGTTCCAGAAGCACTTTCCTGACCTCATCCTTACGTAACCAGTTAGCGTCCCTATACTCTTCCCCGGATACTTGATCCCGTTTGAACTGCCTGTGCAGTTCCTTCTTGCCTTTTAGTTTGACCAGCAGATCCCAACTCAGCCATGCTGGTCTCTTCCCTTTAATCCCTTTATATCTGTTACTATGGCATACAACTCTGCCATGGAACAGAAAGTGTGGAACTGAACTGATCCTACTACTGTAAGAATGTACTGCCTGGTCTTTAATTAGATTCACACATTTGCTTAAGGAGGTATCTGAAGACAAAATATGTCAATTCCTCTCTGCCTATGTGTATGCATCAAGGAGAAAAAAACCAAAGTCCTGACGGATCAACAAAATAAATTAATAAATTGTTCTCTTTAGTTAGAGCAGCAATCCTTTTGTTTTCCTAGGGGGGCTGGGAAAGGACCAGAGCAGCAGCTGATGCAAGTCATGGATTAAAGCTCTACTAAAAGAAATATCAGAAAGGAGATTTCCAAACAGGGAAATATAAGGGACGGATCTGAGATACCGTTATCTTCAAATATGAGAGATTTGGGCTCAGAAATGTCAAGGTGGTGAGTCTGTTCTCAAGTGCTGACCCCTCCAACTAGGACTTGCAGCTGGGGCACATACACACACAAAAGAGACTCTTAGAGACATCCCATTCATTTTTGCTGCTAGAAATAGCCAAGCTGTAACACAGATTAAACCTCCATACGAGCCGAGCTGTCATACAAGGAAAATCCTGGCGCCATAAGAACAGGTAGTCCATCCACAGCCTAGCCCAGGATTCTGTTTATGATAGGGGCTAAGAGAGGATGCTACAGAAGAAGATAAGAACATGGCAAGTATTTAGTGAAGCTTCTGAAAAATACTCTTCCAGCCTCCAACAATTTGCAACTCGTTGACTTTATGAGCCAAAGGTTTTGCCTTTGCATTTAGTATCTTTTAATGAATCTTTATCTCAGTAATTTATACATGTTGCTTTTTGAACCCCTGTAAGTTTTAGTATCCACAATATCCTACAAAAAAAGTCCCACTGCTCAATTACACGATGTGATGAATACAAGCAGATGAATGGCCATCAATTTCAACCAGGCTGAGGGTTTCTTTCTTAAAATAGACAAAACACCTAAAAGCTGTGGGAAAATATGAATTCCATGAAACAGTTCATCGGACATTCTGCTAGCAGTTCTGCATTACACCCCAAGAAATTAATTCCAGAACTGATTTTTTTTTTCCCCTGAAAGACTTCATGTTTATCTTCAGAATCTGAAAACTAAGAAAAGTTATTATAGGTTTCAGCACATTCTCTGAGAATGAGAGAAAGCAACTAATTCTATTATTGCAGATTACAAATAAAAAAAGTCTTGATGACTAAGAGTATACAGGCATAAGAAAAATATAATAAACCATTCCTACTGTCAAAAGGAATAAGAGAGACTCCCTTCTGTTAAGAAACTATTTTCTACCAGCATAAACTTACCGGGAGAGCTCAAGAAGCCCTGAGCCCTCAATTATTTCTCCACAGAGTATGCATTCTAGTGTCATGGCAGAAATTCCTGTTCAAAACCCTCATGTTCATAACAGACACATCTACCCCTCACCTCTCTATTCCTAAATTTAATTCATGCCATAATTTGTTGGATTTTTTTCTTCTCACAAATACTACCATCTAATGAAAGAACTGAAGTTTAACTAACCTACCTGAAAAAGAACATCAGAGGGCATATGACAGAGAGCAATAAGAATTTGCTGATTTGAAAATGAAAGCAGGAAAATCTTTCTCTAAATGAGCTACGATTTTGGAAATAGGGGAAATGCTGAGACTATATTCATGTTCATTTATGAATTAGATATAGTAGCTGCTCATTACTGCACCCTCAGATAAGATCTTCTAATCTTGTGAATCATGAATCCTCTCAGTACATTTCAGTGCACAGTAAAACATGTTAGCTTAAATCATCTTACAAATGAGAGCATTACAGAATCAATTTTTATCACCATGGATTACAATAATATCCTAAATTAGGTGAAAAATTAGACAGTAGACTCACACTTTACCAAGCCGCTGAAAAATCTCTAAAAATAAGCCTTTTTCTTCATGCATTCGACTTTGTGCTTCTAAAAAGCTTATTTAGCATTCAGCTTTTTAGAAAACAGAACAATTCACAGTTTTAAAATTTTGTTAGCTCTTACACAAATCATGAAATGACTAATGCCTTGGGGCAGGCATGTGGAAAACACAGCTTTCTAAAGCACCAGAACACCCTTGATAGCTTAATTAGGCCAAAATAGTAATAATAAACCCTCAACACACACTTGGCAGAAGCTTCTGTTGTCTTTGTTTCCTGTTCTTATTTAACTCATGTATTCTGCATTATATGATATTTTTTATTAGTATAATACAATGACTATCATTGCTAAACTCAGTTTTTTGAGAGCTATACCTTTTTCCTGCGTATGGTATTTTGGCATGATCCCGTTCAGAATTTTTCGTACAAAAATAAATAACTCCCAAGTATGATGAGAGGTTTGTGGTGTTTATATTTCGGATCATCAAAATGGTACTACTGTTGCATAAAATAACAGGAGCAAATTGCAGCACTTTTTGTTCAGGATTCCGTGTTTCATAGAGAATTTTTAGCAACATCACTTTGTGTGAGAATGTTTTTGTCAAAGTTATGGAACAGCTGATACGGAGCTGCCGTCTCTATATGTATGACATTGATTATTGATGTAAAATGACCACTGAAATTTGGTGTAATAAAGTTGGTAGCTGAAGATTTCTATTTCTTTAGCTCTACCACACATAGAGTAAGGCTAGATATTGCATTATGGTATCAGTTGGGCATTACTTCACATCTCCTTGGAACACAGTTTCAGTTGTTTGGCACTTGGTTAAATGAAACAATCTGAAATTTTGACTATGTAAAGTCTGACTCATGTCCAAAAGATGTTACTAGAATGCTAGAATTTAACTGTACAGATTGAAAGGAAAACAAGAAAATTAACATTCACAGACTAAGTCTGGCTAAACTCAATTGACCTTTATGCCTCAGAAAAAATGCCCGTCATCCAAACTTGGAATCATAGAACAATTGATATTGGAAGGGACCGTTAAAGATCATCTAGTCCAACGTTCACTGCTTCAGTGAGAACAGTTAAGGGATGCACAGACAGCGGATACTTCCATGCTGCATATGAGGTAGCTGGGAAGTAGCCTGGACGTCACACATTCATGCTGCAGGGAGTTATAGATCTGGTTACCACACACTCACAGCACCAAGAGCTGCCCAATCTTAAGCTGCTTCTGCACACCAACTACCTGTGTAAAATGTGGCACTGGGGCCTCTCTACAGAGATCACTGTGAGATTGTGAACATTCAACAATCTCCATTTTGCGACTGCAAAGGATAAATAACTTTGAAGGAATGTTCTGTTTCTTAAATATCTTCACAATTTCTTTTCTCTCCATTTTTGAAGAAATCAACTAAGCACTGTAATTTTATAATTAACACTGAAACTCATATTCTGTCACATAAGCATATGACGGTGCCAAAGAAGTAGTTGTTGGGACTGGACTTAGCTGTTTAGCTTGCAGACAGACACTGCTAATGGCTAGTCAAGGCAAATTTAAGACTCTGCTACGACACTCCTAATAGATTTTCTCTTTAATTTTTCTGCTTTTTTGACCAAGGAATAAAAAAAGGAAACAGGAAAGCGTTTGGTGAGAGGACATTAAAAAAGATGACTGTATCACATTCCTGATGGTATCCAAGCTAAATAATTGCCTATGCCCAATGTTCATTTGATGTGCCAGAGTCCTCAAACAGTAAGTTGCAATTTTGTCAGAATCAACAAGTCTTTCAGCCATGTGATACAACCTGATACATCCAAATATTCCACTGGAGATCCCTTCATTAGTGACTAACCTGTATTTTATTCTTCAACCATATTATTCTCAACTGCCCAGGACATTTTCTGAAATGTACCTGTCTAGATAGAGTGAAAATTCTCTGCAAACATGCAGTATTATAGTCTGTGTTCTCCTTACCTGAAAGTCATTTGGAAATGCTGGTGAGGAGATAGGTTCATTTATGAAGTGACACACAGCTAACCTTGGCATATATATAAGATGCAATTTCACAGAAACCTTATGAAATATGGCAGAAGATTCAATTATCAATGCCTGTTATCAACTTCTTTTATGGAGATGTTGCCACTAGTAATGAGATACAAAGTAGCCATAAGTTTGAAATGTGGGATTGTAAGGTTTGATAAAGACCAGTGCAAATATAAACTCATTATACTAGATTCACTTAACAGAAAATTTTATTTAAATACTTTGGAAAGGTTGTCATTTGCTGACAAAATGCTGAAAAGCCCTGCAACAGATGATACATGGCTGGGGTAGCAGCTAAATATATTGTTATCAAATCCAGTGACAGGCAGAGCTGCTTAAGCAAATAGTTTAGGATATGCAGAATCTGTGATATTGTTAGTAACAGACATTATTGTGGAGAAAATGACAGATTGTTTTTTCACTTTGCAGGTATCTAGGTTTGCTAGAATTGCTTCTGTTACATTCAGACCCCTGTGGTACTTCTGAAGCATGCACCTTGTCTGGAGGAAATCATGCACTTACTTAGCTTCCAGTAAGGCAGGCTGCAAGATGAGCTGAAACAAGGCTTAGGTCCCCTAAGTTACCTGTACCTTAAAAGGACTGAAGTATATGAAGTATGGGTGGCCTCAATAAGGAGCTACTCACAAACTATTTAATCTTTATTATTGTAATTCAGAACAAAACCAAGATGATTACACTGCAACTACTGCTGACCATATATAATGGCTGCATGCTTTGAGCATGAGAACAAACGAACCTAGCAAACCCCTTCTTGTCTGTGAGAGAGCAAGAGAAGATGTGAGAGTCTCCTACGCCCACAGAGGGGAAAATGGCACAACCACTGGAAAAAGAACAGTGGTCCACAGGGGCTGAAAGACTTCTGATTTGTTTGGGCTTTACAACCATGTGAAGAATGGCACTCAAAATTAGTCAGAACTTCCCTGAAGTGACAATGCAGCAGCTGCATCGCCATGGGATAAACTAAGCCTGCTGTATTTGGCAGTCTGGGTTAGAGTGCCAGCAAAAAGAAAGGGCAAAGCAACTGGGAAAAGTGATTTTAAAAGTTAGGTGACACTTATAAGAATCTGCTTATATGAAGTGGTTATAAGGCACTTCTAGATTGTCCTGATTTTTTTTGCCATAAATTAAAAACTTCAATGTTTAAGCTAACAATCAGAAAGGTAAGAGCTGTCCTTAGACACCCCTCAGGCAGTTCACAACCTTTCTTGCCTTTTAATGCTTTTGTACATCTCAAGTCTTTAAAGAGCATCTGAGGAAAAAATTTTTTTCCTGTATCTCTGCTTCTATTCAGAATTCAGAGTGTTGGACTAAAGTAACAATGAAAAAAACTCTGTTGTTGTTGCCTTAGGGTGATGTTGCAGCCTCAACTAAATGAGGGCTCATTATCAAATTTCCTGGTTTATTATTATTAGTGTTAAAAGAATCCAGATAATGTCAATATGAATTATACGCAGATTCTAGCTAAGCAAAACCCAATGAAATACAACAATTAACACTTACATATGAGTTTACCGTTTCAGTGCCATGAAACAATAGCAAATTGTCTAATAATCCTCTTAAATAAGAATTACTTTCATATTATAGGGGAAAAGCGGTGTTCCTATTCAAGGGTTTATACTCATGAAGAGCAGTCAGTCATGCACATTAAGGCATCGAGGAAACCTGCACCTTCAGCAATGGCCCAGCAGGCTCAAACACAACACATTACTGTCTGGATGATAATCACAACTCTGTTCTTGGCTTTGAGTTTAACTCTCCGTTTACTGTGGCACAGCGCTGGTTAGACCTTGTCGATCTTCAGGTGACTCCCCTGTCACTGACTGCTAATGGCGGCACGTACCTGGGTGTGGAGAACCTTCCAGAGCAACAGGCGGGGAATGCCCACACAGTGGCACCCAATGGCCAGGCGCCTCAGGAACCTGAGCCAATCAGAACTGGGTATTCCCCTCTCTGCTCCTATGACTGACAGGAGCTGCGGCCCCTGAGGGAGAGAGCTAGTAGAGGTTGGTGGCTGCAGCACTTCCGGGCTCTAATGGCCTCTGGCCCTGCCCAGCCAACATGGCTGCCTCGACCCGCCGCACCTCACCACAGCAACCACCACCACCACTGCCGCCGCTGCCGCCTCCAAGGGGCAGGGACACTGTGTGAGGAACCTTTACTCTGGATCCCCCTGGCTTCTCGCCCTGGCTGTCCCATCTCGCCCACCACAGGCAGGGAGACCTGTCCTTCATTAGCACTAAATCCATATCTGTGAGTGAAAGTTCTTCAGTGTCTGAGCCCATTCAGTCTCCACACTGTCCGTTCAGCCCCAGACACTTCTATATCCTGATTTAAACACCTATTGTTTATAGCGTTCCCAATGAAAGGCTACTAGAAAAGGACTTACTGACAACTATAAAGTGATTGCTCGCATTCCAGTTATTGTATTAAATTTTAACAAAATTGAGCTTATTGCAAAGTATGTTGTCAACAAAGGCCATGAGCAGTGTGGCACCAATACAGATTTTCTGCTTTGGGGCAAAACCAGATTCATGTCCAGTTGTCTCCAAGCAAACACGATACAAGCTTGGCTCCCAACGTTAAAGGACTGCATAGACACATGCTATATGTAATATGATCTATTGTAAAATGAATTCATTTTATTTAAGGAATAAAAATTTAGAATTTATTTCAATATTTTCAGGGTTTCAGTTGTTCTTTTAAATTTTGAATTAAACTTGTCTCCCATTCTCTTTCTGTAATTTTCTGTACAGCTCTCTCACAATTGTCTTCCCTCAGATTGTTCAACAGAAGACACATCTCCATCACTGAAGACTCTGGTCTAGATCTTAACAGTCAAAGTGTAGCATCTCCTGGAGTAGTGTTCAATGTCCTGCACTGTTACAGTTAAGTTACATTCACAGTTTCAGTGTTTTCAGATTTGAAGAGAGTGTAGAGACAGACAAGTAAATAAATATCTTTACTCCCACTTTTTTGCATTATAATGCCCACAAAAAATAGGCTCGAGTTGATTTAAGACTGGACACCTTCATATTTCCTAAACTCATTTATGTCTTAATACTCTTATCAAAAATACTTCCTTTTACTTCTCTTGTATGCCTTTAGGGTACAATAGCAAGCAAGCTGTAAGAGGATACCTTCTAAAAACCCTTTAGTTTTAATGATTTTAAATTTGTATTACTTCCTGGAGTTGCACTGCATGCACAAGTAGAAAATGAGGGAGAGAGGGGAAGAACTGTACTAACTGCTGTCCCATTTCTGATGGGCACTGATCTGTTCAGAAAACCGGCTCTGCACAGTGCTGTGTGAAGTGAACTCAGAACCACTGAGATTTTATAGATGCTTCAGAACAAATGAAACTGCAGTTTTGGTGCTGCAGTGAAATAGGAAGGGTATAATCCAGGAGATCAATCACTGCATATTTTTTTAGCAGGTAAGACCCGACGGGCCTATAATTGACTACACCTGGCTTCGAGCGTGGAGCTCAGTATGGTGGAAAAAGTACCTCTGTACCTATGTTCAGGTATGATGGGTACACAACGTACGTTCTTAATCAATTAAAATCTGACTTTTGGCAGAGTATGAGCAGTAGGAGTAAAATCTGTGCAAACTACCACTCAGTGAGGGGCACATTTTTCACATATTGGAGGAGCAGAAAACAGAAAGACTCCAGCCATTGTCGTAAAAAATGTCTCTTCTCTTGAAACCTAGTAATAAGAGGTAACATAAAATGCGTCATTAATTATTGTGAGAGTAAAAGAAAAAAACAACCAGTGCCTACACTGAAAAAAAACCACCTGATTTTGATTCCTGGCCTAAGTGTTGGCATTAGCTGACTGTCTTCCTAAACTCATGTCCACCTGACCCAGTATGAGTTACTCACGCAGACTCTGTTTCTAGTCAGTGAGTGGAAATAGGCAGAGTGCCTGATTGCTCTAACTATTTCAGATGGGTGAGATAATGGATGCCCAAGAAATGTCTGCTTCTCTTCTTCACTATGTAAAGCAGTCTAGGATGTCTAGCTGAGATACAGACATTTATATTATAAATATAGTTACGTGAGACAAACTCCACTAGTAAGCAGCGAGGTACCAAATTTAAGCTTATTAATCATAAAGCAAATTGAAGGCCGCTCTAGAGCTTCAATTAATTATTTTTTTATTAGGGTGGCAGGCTTACAAGCTTCTGTTTGCGTGAGTGAAGACTTACTTTTAGCTTAATATCACAAATGCTATCCTAAACATCAGAAAAGCAGAGGGTGTTCAAGCCTGGAAACTAGCTCCACGGGACACTTCTTTTTTGAAACTATGGTGAGAAACTTGACAACATTGCTTAAAGCAAGTTTGAGCTAAGGAGAGAATAAAATGATGCAACCTCTAGAGCTTACTTCCACAGAGGCACACCTTTGTAGGGAGGGCTCCATTCACATAACTGCATACAGTCAGTATTTATATATAGCCATGCATGGAAGTTTCTCATCACAGTTTGGGTTCAATGCCACCACAGCTAGCTTGCTACCGACAGTTGCTAACTAACTGTGGCTGCAACGTAGGTATAACTTGAAGAATTGCACATTTTATACACAAACTGATGAGAAGTGTTTTAAAATATTATTGCTATTTTCTAGACTCTTCAGTCGAAAAAGCTCAATAAAACTTTATACAAGAGTCTGTTTTACATGCATAACTTTCTGAAGAAAATAAAATAACGTGCCCAAGAGTTTTAATGTACATTTTTGTCATATTAGAAAGTTCATAGATCTAAGAAAAATAAGTAAGAAAGTGTTGTCTGCAACTTAGCACTAGTGTTTGACTAAATATTGTCCATCCAGCAGTTCAGGCGAAGTATTTTTATGGTAAGTTACACATTTGATCCAAAAGAAGGAAGCACTTCTTTTTTTTCACTGTTTGAAGTCAGAGGTATGTGAAGTTACCAGTGATTTGATGAAAGCATGTTTGTGGGGAGAAAGTATAAGAATGTATGCTTAAAGAATCATAAATAATTTGCCACATGCTTTAAAATTTTATCGCATGATTTCTGTTACTGTCTATTTGATACATCAATACAGCTATTTACATGTTATGTCTAAGAAGGATGCAACTAATACCAGTGTTATGCAAAAAAAAAAAAAAGAAAAGTTGATGCATACTAGGGAAAAGTTACCCAATCATTTTTTACACGTGCTTTTTCAACTCTTTTAAAATATTAATTTCCTGAATCCTTCACACCCCGAAATACAAAGACTTGAAATATTCTTCTTGCTAAATGAGTCTCATTAGGAATATGATTAATGTAACAAAAAAGTTGCAGTGTATCGCAAGGTTAGTTTGATCAATTGGTAGAGCAAGCATGGTCTCCTAGCCAATTTTATAGGCTGGTGATAAAGAGAGAGACATTTTTCTTTTAAAATTACACAGTAAAACCTCACTGGATAACAGCCACAAGAGATAAGTCATGTGAGCACTCACAAAATGCCTCATCTTAATTAGTAGTAAGGACACCAACACATATCACATATCTTCACTCTTTGTTCACTTGGTTCTAACTTAAAAGCAACCCAAGTCCAAAGTCCCCAAACACATCTTATTTCACAGGTAAACAAATTGAAAGCAGCTAAATACTTGCTTCTAGAAAGCTGGGAAAACGTGTTGTCTGCTTAAAAACTATACTTCTCACAGTCTGCATGATTTTTTGGAAGATAAACCTTCCTTCCTGTTGAGGGAAAACTGGATACATAGCACTGTATATCAAATAAAGTATAATTAAAAAGACAATGCCAAGAGTGACAGCTCAGCTGCTCAAGCTGCTGTCAAGTTATACTTTACTATCTTCAAACTGCTGTAGTTACAAAAATTGCTGGAAAAACTGTATTACTTTATCTAGCAGTGAATAATGTTTGCAGTGTTCTAGTTCTCCTATAGCTCATCCATCTTTTTGCCTAGCACTCTGGTTAAAATAAAGCTCCCCTACCTAGTTTTGCAACGCAACTTTCCATTTTTACTAGTCTTTTATAAGGGCATACTCTCTCAGGCAATGGATTTAAGTGATTTACAGAGTGTTAGACCAAGGGGGGAGAAATGTCTGTGTCCCCCAGAGCAGCCACACTTTTAATCACATATAGCTCATAAATCACATTTACAACTTTCAGAGCTCAATCAATAGGATACTTTATAGTCTGTAACAAAATTATCTGCAAAGAAGTAGAAGTACAAGAGGGATGTTACTGAGGGACCACACACATCTAGGCTCTGCACCCTGTCTGCCTTTAGGGATTGAACTGCCAATTTTAACAATGAGTGATCTGTCCCGGAACTCTAATGCATTTATAAGCAACGCATAGTTGGCTGATAATGAAGCATTCTAGGAGGCCATAATCAATAGTACCAAAGCCCAGCAAGTTTCCTGTCCACTTTACCCTAGTTTGGGGACAATTATTACTACTTTTCTCATTAAACTTTAGTTAAAAACTTCTGTTCTCATGGGTAGAAGTTTTCATGTCTTTGCTAACTCTGTGCTATTAAATTTCTCTGAAGCTCTCTCCAAGTAAATCACAGAATACCAGGGATTTCTCAGTGCTAATTCAGTTACATGTCTTCCTTAAGTTCAATTTGCATATTTAATATAGCAAATTCTTCATCGAGTGTTTAATTTGTATACATAACACTGAACAATCTCCTTCTATAAAATGTCATAAAAATTACTTCATTATGTAATGCATAGAAGTTGCTATTTGTACAGTATTTCATCTAGGACTGACATACATAACACCAAGTTTATAAATTACTGCTAAATACCTGCATAACTTCAATTATATATTAGATAACTTTCTCATAATTTCTGGAGTATATAATAGAAAATGTGAACTTAATCACCTCACATTAGGTAGTTCTTCAAAATGAATTGCCTACTCGTATATTCCAGTAATGACACAAAGGCACTGTGTGTATTTTGTGTTGAAGATTTACTTGAACTTTTTTTCCCTGCAAAAGGCATCATGAGAATTCTTACACTTAGTGCTGAGAGCACAAATAACAAAAAGTATTGTCTCGACCTCTTGAAGATCTAATGACAGCAGCTTTCATGAAATTATAAACAGATGCCTGCAGCTGTTGTATCAATATTCAAATTGCACACATACTCCAGTGATAGCAGGGAGTCCTGGCTAAGTGACTTCTAAGTGACAGACTACTCAACAGCAAGTTTTCATTTAAATGAAAATCATCTTAACAGACTGAGTTCAGACAGCTTTGCCTTTCATTCCTTCCTGAGACATCTCCAGAAAGTATTGACAAAGATGTGGATGATTTGAAGACAGAAGACTAGAACACACTAAACACTGAAGATGTGTGAGCTGTTAACAGACATCAGACAAAGGACAAGAATTAGGAAATGGTACTGATACATTAAGATTTTGCATTAAAATGTATTTCCATTACTTCCAGCAACTCTAGATGGAAATTGATTGTAAAGACAGCAGGCAAGGAAAGTGCCATCACAGCTCAGAAGTCCATTCTCTTGCCAAACTGCAAGTGACTTTTAATAATACATCTATTAGGGATCATGTTGCCACTGATTTAAGACAGCTCCGTAGGCTAAAAATGTTAAATTAAGGTCCTAGATGTGACTACGTCTTTAATTGGTTTAAACGCCTATCCTTTTTAATCAAAACCTTGAATAATTTTGCTTTAATGGAGGATGGGAGAAAGTTTGACAAAAAAAGTGAAGTTGATAGCAGCCAAATAATCTTTGATCAAATTTAATGCCAAATTGCTCTATTTCAGTTTTAATAAACTCTCTAGGATGAAAGGCACCAAGTTCTCATTGGTATCAGAAACCTCCTGAGATATCTCCAGAAGTAACATGAAAAATATCCCTTATACTGCAGGTCCTATGGCTTTCTCATGAAGTCGAGTGAATCTGTTTGTGAAGTTTATTTATAGAACTTCTTTTTTATGACTAGAGATTCAAGTGGCATAGTAGGATACTGCGGAGGGGAGCTAAAAGGATTTGAAATACAGAAACCAACTGTTTGAATCCTGCTTGACACCAGTATTTTAGGAACTAATCAAAACCTAAATATATACATGGTTAAAGCTAAATCCAAGTTTTTAAAAGGTATTTTGATATACCTCTTCGATTTCCCACATATGGTATGAGGAGAGTATGTCTGCTAAGGTTTCCTGTTGTGGAGTTCTGCAGACCTGATGGGTGAGTCATGGCAAATACGATGTGGTGTAGGGTGCTCAGCTTCCAGACAAACCCTGTTCTTGTAGATGGAGAACATGGAATATAACAAAACTGCCATCTTTATCTATTTTCTATCATAATCAGAATCCTCTGACATACAGCCATATATGAAAATGTTGGCAATAATAGCTTTCTGGTATTCCAAGGACAGCAACTGGATGGACACAGAGAGGCCTGTCTGCATGATCTTGAGCAGAAAAATACTTACTAATTCAATTTCTAAACAAAGTTGGCAGGGCATGAATGAGATCTGATCGAAAAGGCATGATGCTGCGCTAATGCACACAGATGGTAGTAATTTTCCCAAATGTGTGAATTCCCATGCTAATAAAATCACACTATTTATGATTTCTTCACAGGCTGCTTCAAGACCAGTGATTTCTCATATGGAGTTACAGCATGACCATCTGTCACTGATCATGCAGACATGCATAGAGTAGCACAATCACAGAGCATCTGGTCAAAATATAATTCAAAAGGCCAATAAGGGGAGCATTATCTGGAATATGATATCATAAAAGTTATCAAGTCATGAAACAGCCATGTATTCTAGCAAGGCAAGAAACACTTACACTGTGGGGTCTGGATTTTCTTCTGATTGCAAGATTCTGAAATCTGTACCAAACCATATAAACTATGAACTTAGATTTTTCTCAGGAGAAATCACATATCTGAGCTACTACAGGTTTCCTAACTTGTTGAATACATGCTGAGCATCCAATTTATAAGAGGATGTTTTCTCTCTTATCAGCCAATCACCAAGGAAAGGTGTACCAAGATAAAGTTTTTTAATTATATGTGTAACTGATTCCATTAAAAGTGAGGGAAATTGCCATTATGTAATAACTAGACTGACAGGTATATTTCTTGTTATTAATAACAAATAGGATTTGTTGCCAAGAATGAATTACTGATACTAGATGTACATTGATAGTAATGATATACAGAAATAGATATTTTTAAATTATTCAGTGCAAATGAATCCTCCAGACTTTTTTTGCGCATTAACATATTGAGTTTTCAAATCCAAGCAAAGTTAAACTTTCTCTTGAGAAAAAAAAAAAAAAATTCTTCTGGGATAAGAAAGAAGAAAGAAAAAATCACTGATAATGTACACATGCCTGTTTCAGAGAAACAAGACTAACGGCTTGTGCTCTGTGAAAATGTATGATGAATAGGGTCCTCGAAAACACATGGAGTACCTGTGGTTGATCTTAAACTACGGGGCAGTGGATTAAAAACTCCTGATCAGAAATACCTTCATCCATAATCTAATTCCCAAGCATTCTCATGAGAATGAATTTGTCTTTGCTGACTGTCCTGTACTGAGTTAAAGACAGTTGGTTCTGCCTATGAAAACACTCTCTGAGTGATCTGCTGCTCCTTGGCAGAAAAAAATGCTTAGGAACTTACTTTTGTGGGACATGATTGCTAACAGATATGTAGAATTTAATTTCTGAAACCTGACAGATTACAGTAGCTGCTAATTCACTGAGCCTCATGTCCTTTAAAATACTATATTAGCTTTCAAAGGTAGCTGATCTGAATTATCAGACACCCCATGATTAGAAAAGGACGTAAAAAAGGACGTTCCTGAGGCAGCCCTGGAAATCTTAAAAAACATCTACATAAAGAATAGAAGAGTGACTTATCACTTGGCAAGCAGAATCACATCATTATGGTCCCACAAAAACTACAGAAGAATGTGCAGCAAGTCTTGTGGTGAGGGAACAAAAGTCCAAGGTCACACAGTGAGTCTGAGGCTAATTCAAGAATACAGGAGAGTTTGGTTTCTAGACTCCTATGCTATTTAATAGTAACAGTTTCTGTATCAAGCATTGAACTTGTCAGACTACAATAGACAAAAATATGTCGGTAACTGGAAAATCAGTTTTTTGCAGGGCATGTGTGGAGCTGCTTCTAGTGTCCTGAAGTACTCTCCCTAAGCTACTCCCAGGAACAGGATTTTGCTCTAATAAATTATTGTAGGTTTACTTGGGGCTGGAGGAGGGGATGCTCTTTTCACTTCCTTATCTGATTGTTCTTTCATTCGTCAAATACGCTCTGTGTTGACTGAGAAACAGTCACATTCTTTGATTTCTGACAGTCTAGTTTACTTTTCTTTCACTGTATTTGGCTTTGTTATTTTTTGCTTTACACTGAACATTGTCTGCGCAACTACCTCTTCTACTGTTACCACGAAATAGTCGGCTCCAGGAAACTAATTCTGCAAAGCTATGTGACATCATCTTTCTCCAAAACATATCTCTTTCAAGTCAAACTCTCTGGAAACTAATCTCTCTCTATGCTCCGTTTTGGTCCTTTTCTTTCCTACCTTTAATTCAGCTTTTATAATCCACTACGAATAGCTAAAGAAAACTATTTCTGTGGTCTCACTAGAGTGATTCAGGCCATCTCAGAATATACGTATTCTTCTTCTTCCCTAAATCCTTTCCCTCTTTCCTTTATTCTTATTGTAGACCTGATGTGACATGTGCAGAGCACCAAGCTAAGCTGGGTGGTGGATTCTGTTCTCTGCTGTATCATAGGTGTGATGCTCCAGTGGTCACAAAAGCAATGAAAATAAGCAGCAAGCTACTGCAGATTTCAAGAGAAGGGTTTATGGAACCAGCAGAAAAACACAAAGGCCATAGGTTTTGTGGTCAAAGATAGGACAAGTAAAGCAAAGTAATTATTAACTTCAAATTGTAACACAAGTATTTGGATATACTTTCTGAAATAATCTCTGGCTGATAGCAGTGAAGTTATTCAGCTTTTTATTCAAGTTCTCCAATCATTTCCTAACATCGTCTCTTTAGGCGACCAATGCGTTTACAAAATTTCAACCCCAAATTTTCACGAAATTTTCCATTTCACCTTCACCACATTCTATTAATTTTGGAGATCGCAACGGCTGCTAATCCAGTTGAGCCTCATGCTCTTTATGATACTATATTAACTTCTGAAAGCCGAGGATCTCAATGATCAGACATCCCAGGATTAGAAAAGGAAGTTAATAAGGACATCACAACACTACACAGTGAAGAACTGATAAGCAAACTTAATGGTTTTATTCTACATATGGTGATGTCCAAAGACATTAAGGGCAAAAGAAACAATGTTAATATTTGCAAACATTATAGAGATATTTGAAGGTTAATCTTTTCTCAGTTTTTGCTTTCATCTGAGTTATTCTTCTGAGTAGCTATTTAATAGTTATGCTGCCATACCTTCAGTGTACTACAAAGTTTTCCATTTTTTTGCCAGAATAAAAAAATTGAATTATAGCATAGAAAACATAAATGGAAGCAACAAAAATTAAGATTTTTTTTTTCCCCCAAAAAAAGAAGAAAATTCATGGCTCAATCTTTATTCAGTGATGACAACAGGGAAATATTCATGCTCTTTTAAGAAAAAAAAAAGTCATAAGGTGGACTTGATTGGACTAAATATGACTGGTTTTAGAATTTCACCCAGATTTCTACCAAGAGATAATTGGATTCAGACTTTGTTTAGTAAGTATTATCTCATCTTCAAAGTTACTGTCACCATCACTTATAAATAACACCAAAGCACGCTAAGCATGTGTCTGTTCTAGGTGAGCAAGCTGAGCGACCGCTACATGGCTCAGACTGCCTCACAGAGCGGTATTATAGCTGAAACATAACATACTCGCATATGCTTTGATGTATCTGTAAGGTTAACTTTAGATTAAACTGAAATCAAATACGTTTTCCACATAACTGGACTATAAAGAGAGTAGTGCAAGGCTGTAGCAGTGGGCAGGCACCTTCCACCTGAGCAAGGATTGAAAACCCTCAGAGCAGGCCTCCCTTCTTTTTGGGAGACTCGTGCATGTAAGAGTGAAAAGAAATTGTCAGATACAAGGAGGTGACAAAACTGTCCCTGTCTTTAGACTGCGGTTCATAAAAAAAGGTGCAGAGTCCTCCTGTTGCTGTTCTGTTCACACTGCGCTGGGTGCATTTGGCAAGTCACAAAGGATCCCCAACAGCTACCAAAAAAACCAGCAGAATAAACAAATGAAAAAGGGTGACAGGAAAAGAGATAAAACTATTACAAAGTTGAACTGTAGTGTTCCTATATGCTTTTTGTGTATTATACACATATACACAATAGCATATAACCAGTTTATTTGGGGGAACAAAGCTGGAAAAGAAACGAGGGCATAATAGCACTATTGCGTGGTCTGTAACATAATGTTAAGAAAGAAAAGAAAAAACAGTGTTGGTCAGGTGCAGTAAGAAGCATTTCTGTTATTAGACACTACTTTTCCATAGACTTTGTCAGCATTTTCCTCCCTCACCTTTTTTTTTTTTTTTGTAGGCAGACATTGTCTGATTATATCCTCTCTCAAAGACTCATGAATCAAATGTTAACGGGTAAGGCACTTTTTTTTTTTTTTAATAGGAGAGCACCTTTGAAAGCAGAGAATGAAAACAGCCATGTTATAAGCAAACAATCGTGGCATAGATAAATGACGACATTGCCAAAACTTATAAAAATCCTAATGTCATGCATAATAACTAAGCCTTATTGATTATTATGAGTAAGCCTCACCACTACTTATAGAGTTGGAGTCGTATATACTTTTGGCAGGTTGTTTATGAGAAAAATAAGATACCGCAATACAACAGTATAGTATTAATCTACTGCTGCTGAAACTGTAACAACTCAGCAGGATTTCAATGTACCACTACTGGAGCCGGAAGAAAGAATGAAGAACATCTCTGTTCTGGAAATGCAGGAAAGACGTGATGTTTTTTCAGAGGTAAAAGAAAATGCAGAAAAATGCAGGGGTTGGTAAGGTCCCTGCTGAAACCTCTTTTTAACAACAACAAAGCAGCAGACTACCTTTGCACTGAGATAAGATGACAACACCACAAGCTGAAAGTGTTTGTGGCAAATGTCAAGTATAAAATATTTATTTCCTTCCCCAAATAATTCTGAGGTTTTTGTTAGCATTCTCTGTGTCTGAGATTTTATTTCTTTATTCTTGTAAGATACCTTCAGATGGATTAAGCGTAATGCCAATGAATACTTTTCTTTATAACTCCTCATTCCATTTTTATTTTGCTTTTCTAGACTAGTAGTTCAAGAATGTTTTCAGTGTTGAGCTGCTCTATCACACAACCTTAGAAATCTGTCCCGCTTGTTGTTAAATGACACAGTACTAGTTTCTTTATCCTGTTCCTTGCTCCTTTCCTTAAATGTCATCAATTTTTTAGTGTATCTAAAAGGGACCAAAGGTTTAATCACCTTCTTAATGTACCTAAATCCCTGTGAAACTAACTCTTTGTTGTTTTGCAAACAAAACAAAAAAAGCAAGGGTGACCCTTGCATCAAACATATTTTGAGCCAGTATTTTGGACCACAATGTTCTGTTTTGGTAAAATTTATTGTTACTGTTCCTTTCAAATCTTTTGCCTCGCCAGCATCTCTGGATAAATTTAAGACCCTCAAGCATCAGCATCTGGATCATAGAAATGTTCAGGTTTTAAATCTGGGCTGACATTCTTCCCTTTATTCTCAGCTGCACCCAGTCTACTCTCCAGAAATGTCAAAAAGTGGGAGACTGATTCTGATAATCTAGAACTGAATTTCATCTTATCATGTCCTGTCTTGAGTCTGTCTGGATTCATCTTTAAAGGAGGAGATTTATGCAGCCTGATGGATTTCAAAATGCAATGAATGAAATGTTGCTTCATACTCTATTTTTTTAATGCATGGAAATCCTTGATTTTCTGCACCTTTTCTATGCAATAATATTTTTATGAGTGATTTAAAACACTTTTCTATCAAAAGCAGAATTACCATAACATGGATTCTTATAAAACTCCTAAACGAGAATCTCCAGGAACAGAGAGGGTTACACACTGATTCTACTACGCTCTTAACAAAACATTTAAAGAAGTACACATGTATTTAGTAGGAATACTCCCATTTTATGGGGACTTTTTTTTTGCTATTAAAACAACAACTCCATAATTTAAACCTCAGACAAACCTGCAGGGATAAACCTTTTTCATTTTGCAACTGTGCTGCAAAACACCCCCGGTAGCATACTCCCTTTTATATGAGAAAATATATGTGAAGAGACAGGCGTCCAACAGGGACTAGGCTTCTGCTATTAAACTCCAAAAGAAACTTTAAATACCGTACTTTGCCACTTCATACATATTTTACTCATATAAATTTTTGGTTGATTTATGCTTTTTATTTTGCTGAAGTTGACTGTTGCTGAAACAGATTGTTCATATGAATAAAAAGAAACAATCACTAGAACTATGATTATTTCCATAAGACACTATTATAAGATAGAATAATTCCCTGTGTTGGAAAACATTTTTGGATGTCATATGAATCTATAGTTTTCCATTATGATTGGTAGAGGCTAATAGGATGCTTTCCTTTATTCTCTTGGGTTTATTACCCATATTTGCATATTTTCCATTGTATTCAATATGCAAGAGTTTTTTATTATTTATTTATAATACAGCGGTTTTATTTTGTCTTTTATAGAGTTTAAGAATTCATTAATGAAAATTCTTGATACAGGGCAACACAATTCACATAGAAAATACGTTTTCATTCACGCAATTTCCCGTCTTAAATATGAATCTAACAGAACGTAGGAATCTGACAGTAATTTGAATTTCTGTTTATGTTTAGGCAATGCCTCAACTCTTTGCTCTGTTTGGTGACGTATTCAGTATTTTCACTAATTCCACTGAAACACAGGAGAACTCTACATGCTCCCAAGCTTTTGAATCTCCCGTACATTCTGCACAGAACTGATCTCCATACATGTAGAATGTAAGTATATAAGTATATTTTAATAATAGAAAATTCACCTTTGAAATCCTGAATTTCCTGGGTAGCTAAACCAGCTAAATAGCTAAAATATTTTTGCTATATAATTAGTTGCATATTTTATCACCACAAACTGTTATTACAAAAATGTAAAGGAACTACAGTGGTGGGAAGAAAAACTAGCTTTGTCTATTATATAAGAGAAACTGACTTCTTTTCCTCAATGGGAGATCTGCCGTCTTGAGAAGCCTCAAATCAGTGACTTCCAAACATTTATATCATAGTTTTTCCTTCCCTTCAAACAACAGTAGTTTGAGATTTTATGTCAACACAAGCACCCAGGTTCCATGAAGATGCATGAAAAGTAACGTGTCAGGCACTCTTAATTAGAAATAACGTGGGGTTTCATGCTTAAGTCAGAGTTTTATGCTTAGGGTGGGAAACAGTAAAGCCATTTTCTCTGTACCCACATCATGTAAGGAGCCCCTGTTCTCCCAAAATGACCACTCGCTTTGGGAGGTGACATTGAAAGGATCTGCCAGTCAGCACGTCCGTGAGCAGGAGAGTTCAGTGAGGTCCCTAGGGAGAATCCTGATGTTCGTTTCACACTCTCAGCTAGCTGAAGCTCCTGAGAGTGGTCTGCGAGTGGACCAGCGGCTGCCTGCTTTTGTATCCAGCAATGAAACAGCCCTCTGTTTGTAATTGCAGCATTCTCGAAATCAAAATGTCAAAGTAGCACAATACACCATTATCCTAACTCAGTAACACATGTGATTTCAGTGGTAAAAAGCCTAATTAAGTACTGTTTATTCTGTGGTATAAAAGCAAACCCAGTCTTCTATGTGTCTTTCTTACAGGCTATGTAACAAAGCTCAAAGACATTATTTAATACCTCATCTGCTTTATTACATGGTATTTCCTGTGGAAGAATGCAAATGAGTCAAGCTCAGAAAATAAGCATTGCCATACTGCCCGGGGAGACACATAACATTTCCACAGATGACTTGATTATCAGCAAATTAGCACCAACAGAACAAACGGCAGCAATTCAGGTGTTAATGAAATAAGGTGTTTCCAGAAAATACCTTAAAAGGAGAAGGAAGAAAAAAAGCAAGTATTTGTCACCTATGCAACAATGGTTATCTTTGAATGAAAAATGACTCGAAGGAGCTGGGAGATTAGCAGCTGAATAGGTTACAAGTTTTAGAAACAATCAATTTTTATATCAACATTTTCAAGCGGAAAATGAAGGGAAGAAAGCTTGTTCCCTACAAATTCTAAACTTGCCATTATTTCATTTTCTGTTATCTGTTCTTATTCACAATAGTGTTTGTTATAAAATTGTTTCAATTCTCCTAAAGATTACTATGACAAGAAAACTTTCATTCACATTAAAGAAATAGTGATTCGGATGCCTGATGATAGAAATGCTGAAATTTCACAGGTCTGATCTACATAAGGAGACAAAGAGGTTTCTACTGCTTTTATCAGTTGTTTTCCCCTGAAATAAAAGGATAACTTCTTAAAAAGTGCTTATCCGTGCAAGCCTTTACAACAAAATGCTACAGCTATCTAATTTTTAATAACACCCAAATGAAAAAATAAATCTTGAAACAATACTTAATTATTTCAAATGGCTCATGACTGGATGTGAATGGATGTGAATACAAAACAGAGAATGTACTAGCAAATTGACAACTATTTAAAATGTTTCTATCACCATTAACTGTTTTCACAGTAATCTTTCAAAGCAACTAATGCCCAACAGGCTCCATAATGTTCTTTCCCAGAACAAACTTCTGAAATATACATTAACTCTCTGTTCAGTAAGAGAACCCTGTAGCTCTGTACTATACCCTATAGCAATAGACCCTACAGCTGTTCTGAAGATCACCGTTTGGGGGTAAGAGGCAGTGCGATAGTAAATAACTTTACAGAGACTGGAACAGCAGCTGGAGTTGGTCGGTGCTTTGAAGAGCTCTTTCCCTAACTCAACAACCTCCTTCTTTCTCGTTATCTTCCCTCTAGATATAACTAAGCTTTCATTTAATCACATTCTTGATCTATTCTTAATAATCGCAGAAAACTGCCACATTGCTTTACAATTTCACGAAGTTCCCTAGAAGGGTTTGAGATATAGTCCAAACTAGGAACGTAATGGATGGATCCTAATTCAGGATCTGATGTAGCAGAATACCTGTGTCCTTAACATTAAGGACATGAATCACACAGATTTCTTACACTCTTACAGTTAAATACATGTAAAGCTTACATGCTCCACTGGCTCTGGAACATAAGTTCTAAATTAAAGCTCAGGTACACTGACACTTGCTTTTGAGGCAGTAAAATTCTACAAGACTGTTCGGGAAGGCGGAAGAAGGATTAGCTGAAAATTGCTTCACCACTTCCTTGTGAACCCAGCTGCTGTTCCCGCAAAATCCTATTTTCCTTCAATTTCAAAAACACTTCAGCAAATTAACACAGAATAAAATAATAAAAAATAAAATGGTATGTAGTAACTGATAAAACAAGTCAGATTGGAGATATTTTAGACATCTTTAAAAACTTCTCCATAATTTTGTGAACTAAGTAGGAAAAAAGGAGGGACCATATGCTAAATCCAGGCGACTGTGCAACGAACATGATTACTCACAGATGCAGGGTATTACGAAATGTTAACAAGTTACACTTCACAAGGTTTGTCCAGTCTCATGTCAAACTGCAAGATTATATCTATGAGTGAAAGTGCAGAGAAGAACATTAAAATTGATTTAGAAAATTCCTTTTTTGCATTGCTCACCAAAATAGTACTCCTGTTGAATTTTATGGTACCACACAATGGGTACATGGGAATGGCTAGCTATTTTCTACACACAACTTTAAAATTGCTATAATGGCAACTAGTGTATCAAACCCAATACACAAAATTATTTAACTTCTGGCTAAATCCTTGTTTGTTCTTAATTAGCCCACTCTGTTCTTAATTTTTAAAGTTACCCTTTAAAAAACCATTCTGAATCTGAAGGGAATACTTACTAGTTTTTTCAAATCTAGCCCAAAAGCTAGAGAGCTTATGTTTATTTTGTGGGAAATCAATAGGTATCTCATGAGTTTAGACACTGCCTGTGGTTTGACATCAAATTTATTACTGAAGTTTATACATATCTCTAAACCCATTATAATTTTTTTTTTCTGCTCCCAGAGTCCTAAAAGGTTATCAATCATTTTGAGGGAGGACCAAATGGGTGAAAAACCACTTGAATTCTGGAAAAAACAGAGGATGTGGGGTAACAGTATCCTGTTTTTCTTCCTTGGTATATCAAACTGACACTTGAATGTGGAAATGAATGTATGGTTGCCCTTCCTCATCCACACCTCTTCATATGATTCCCAGGTCCTCATCCTTCTTTTTGATGGAAATTGTCTCAGACTTGCTTTAAATCATAAAAACACAGTATAGACATTATTAAGGAGATAAATAGATGTATGAGCTATTGGAGAAATGAGACTGTATGCTTCTAAATATGGCTGTAATCACAGGAATTGGTCCGATTACATTTATTTTCAAAACCAAATACATAAAGACGAAAAAAAATTGTCAGAGACGAATGATACTAGTCAATACACAAGTTGGAATCGTTAAGTTAGGAATAATGTCTAGAAAAGCTGCCAGTAACAGAAACCTCTAATGTTCAGGGTGATATTATCAAGTATCACTCAACAAATCAGGAATTCAACAAGTGTATCTCAGGGAACAAATGTAGCAAAATCTCCGGATGGGACTGTTGCAAGATAAATGCCTGTAACAGCCTCCTATTTTACTCTTAGTTTTGGAGATTTGTCAAAGGAGTTGGACCTTTAAGTAATGTACAGAATATTCACAGGCAACATGGCAAATTAAACAGATTTCCTGTTTTTAACATATGACATTTAAATATTCTTTTTATTGAACAATTTACAAAACTTTCACAAAACACTAAAAATTTTGGAGACTTTAAAAATGTTAATCTTATAATTAACAGTCAGGGACGTACTTTCTTTGCACATGCAAGACAGTGATATTCTAAACCTATCGCTATGAACTTTACAGTAATAGACAACCATCTGCCTTCATGCTAAAGCAGAAGCATTATGTTTTTTCTGCTCCTGTGCAGGGGTTTCACAATGAAGCAGATAAAACAGCTTAGCTAATAAAGACTTGTTTCATGGAGGAAAGAAGGATACATTTTATATTAAAGTCAAAAAGCTTATTTATCCAGAAACGAAAAGAAAAAAAGGTAGCTCAGAGTACACTATCTACCCTTCACTGTATTCCCTATTTACACAATCTTTCCTTTCTATTGTTTGGCCTAGCACTCACTGCTCAGTAATAAAGATTAAATTTACACTGGCAGCAAATCTTCTATGTTGCATTTAAAGTTAGAGTTTTTAAAATAAAGCTTGTAGCAATTTCTCATTTCCAGATAACTTCGGTAGTTTGTAGTAAAAATAAAAAAAAGGAAATACTGAAAGCAGTATTAAAGGGAACTGAGGCTCAGATGGTTGCATATATGCGCTTTGGACTAGATCCTCACTTTGTATATTTTGGCATATATTCAGCGTTGATATCTTCAGTTTGACTTCAGCAAATACACTCGTTTTTATCCATAATTTTCTACTTCAGAAAAATGGAGACAGATTTCCACTTTTGAAAACTGTCATTTAAGGACATTTCATATTTCAGAGGTAACTGATAGTTTAGAGTAAATACACTGTGTATTTAAATAAACTGGCTTGGCCCTAATATATCCATAATGACACTTATGACTTGAACATATCTCTCATAAGCGCAGAACAAGCTGCTGGCATTTATTAGTTAAGAAGCAATCTAATAGGAAAATGCAATATTGCATATAATAAGATGCTATCAAGTTGAACCACGCAACTGAGATAATGACATTCACTTGCTTTCAGTCTAGAAGATGGTCTTATATGTTGTCAGAAATATTCACTAAGAAACTAAGTGGTATATCTTAACCTAGACAGGAAATAAACAAATGCACAATTCTAATGAAGCCAAGGTATCTACACAGGGTTTGTATACAAGACCTTGTGGTGTGCCATGCTGACGGTTACTATGCCAGTTGAGGGTATGAGATATTTTCTTGCTGAAAGTTAGTTAATTGCAGTACAAGGTACATCACTAAGATGATTAATAAGTTCATATTACTGAAATGTACAGGTGAACGTTACAGTAGGATTAAAAAAGATCACAGGTATCTTTAAGGAGTCAAGAGACAATTTCCTTGGGAGACAAAATCCCTTTGGGATTGCATACATGATCATTTACTTTCTCCTTTGCAAGGTCTACAGTAAATAATCAAGATGCCCTTATCTCCTGGAATTATGAGTTCTCTCCAGACTTCTTGAAAAACTGGTCCCTGAATATCAAAGGTTTATAATGATAGTTCAGTTGGGCAATTTCTGGTCTCATTACACGAAATTATCAATCTCGTTGAAACTTCGTGATTAAATAAAATGACATTATGTTTCAGTTACTTTTCAGCCAGTAAATACACGACACACCAAATCTGATCCTGACCTACAAAAACATGCGACGTGGGAGCATGTGCCCTAGGTTGTAGCTGCCCCGGTGAGCTGCCAATGAGCCTGTCACATTCTGCAGCCCTGGCTGACCTGGGAGTGCTAAGCACGGCTCCCTGTAGGGACAGTGGGTTCTAGAAGGTAAAAGCAGACCTCTGTGAAAAGGTGAACTCTTTAAGTCTCCTTCTCCACACAAAGGGAAAAAAGAAGAGAAATGTTCTTCTTCCAGTGCCAGAACTATTAAAAGACATCCTATGCTGAAAAATGGATCGCTGTTAAAAATCTCATTATCAAGCATGCCTGCAAGCTTCAGCAAGGCAAATGGCATCTCTTCCAATTTTAGAAAAAAAGAAAAGATATCTCATGGAAACTAGATATTCAACCATTAAAAGGATGATATGATTATACAGCTGAGGACACATTCTCAAAAGCAGCTACTTATTTCAGGGATTTTTTTCAAGCTTGTATTCTGATTTCATTGGATGGAATAGTTACCAGTGTGTCTAACAGAGGATGCTTCAGTCCTAATCATCAGAGATTTGGTTACAACTGCAACTTAGTGTAATAGTCCCCTACTTCTAATTTATTCTTCAGCTAGTCAAAATTCATTCATATTTTCACACATGAGTTTTGAAACAAAGTCACAGAAAGAGAGAGAAGGGGACCCGTTCATTTACACAGGTAATATAAACGTGTGAAATACCCTTGGAAACGTAGTTGGAAGACAATCAACTCATCCCACTGTATGAACTCAGCAGGCAGGCACTGGTTAAGCTTCAAAGGAGAAAATGGCTTAAGATGATGTATTTTCAAACGAGCAACTCAAAAATAGCTGTTTCAGTCAATGGACTGGAAGGTCTGTGGCACAGGGAGGTAAGTACTCAGCCTGTATAATATGATTCAAACATAGATTACGGCATTTTTCATTAAAAACACCAAACCATAGAAGACTCCTGGAGATTGACAGATCAACTGGAAGGTAGGACTAGGTCAGGAGGCGACAGCAATCAGACACTGGTAGAAGGCACCGGTGGAGTCCAGACAAGGTGTCACCCAACAGTGTGGTTGTGCATATACACTGATATGGCCTATTACCACTGGATGTCTAGCAGACTCCCGCTTAAATTTAACTTTGCTTGCTCCTGGTGAAACCCAAGCCAAAACCTGCTCCCACCCAAAATACTGCAGATAATGCTGACACAACGGATGCCAACCAGCTGCGTTCTTCGGAACACTGAAGGCAATTCTGTCACATAAAATGTATGTAAATAAATAGAACACTTTATGGAAATATTGAAAATACTTAATTGAAACACACACTGAATGATAAACTAATTCTGTTATCTTTGAAGGAAAGCCACTTTTTTGGTTCCACTATTTTATGGATCATGGTGCAGTTTGCACAGCTGCCATGTATTGAAAGCAAGTACAAATGGTATGCTCAGATACCAAAGGCACAGAAGATATTCACAGACTTCAATTTTAAAACTGACAATATGAAAATATATGATTTAATTTATTATAAAGTTGGGAAATGTTGAAAGGTAAAATATTCTCTGATATCTAGGCAACACACGACAATTTTTTTTCAGAGCTCACAGTCATTGATTGCTTTCATATATAGTGAGCATAATGACCTACTTTCAGACAGTAATACAAGGTGATGTTAGCTCAGATACACCAGCAGTCTGGCAAGGGCATTTTTAACTCTAGCTGCCAGTATTTCATACCATGGCAAGTTCATTAGGAGGACGTTACAATTCTATAACCATAATCTAGACAATATTTTTGTTCTTTTCCTGTATACTAGTAATGTCTTTTAATGCAATGAGAATTATCCACCGCCATTTATAACTCACTGTACCTTAAAAGCTAAAAGAGTTTTTGAAGCTAGCTATAAAAATGTCATAAAAAAGAACTTTCTGAAAAGCAGCAATGCAAAGTAATTACATTTGCAAACCAGAAACCCTAGCAGCTATTGATCAGTTTGTCCTATAGCCTTGATTCTTTTTACAAAGTAACCAAAATTGTTAGAAGAATTAATTTTTATTCAAATCCTAATTAAATTATGTTCATGTGACTAATTTTTGCATTATAAGCAACAGTAATACAATAGAAGTATACATGAGCTACAGACTGAAAAAATCCTTTTTCAACAAAGGACTAAGCACAGTGGCAAAAAAAGGGAGAAGAAAATGTAGAAATGGAAAACATATAATCTTTTAAGGATACCTTCTCCTTAATTTCATAAGTTAACTTTCTTCTGTCCCAGAAATACTAGGTTGCATAACATGCATTAACACTGCCCACAATTTGCACAAATAGCGCTTTTTTTTCATTAACTCAAGCCTGCAACTCTTATTATTGTGCCTGACTGATACCACCCATCTTACCCTCCACTTACTGCAAACACCTCAATGAATCTACGCCTGAGTTACCAACAGTAACCAGAATGGAAAGCAGAGAAACATGATGATCATCACCTCTTCCCCTTTTCCTGCTCCAAAGATGCGTAAGACCTGCATTTCACAACTAATACAGAAAGAATGAACCCCTGACTACCTTTTTCGCAGAAGCGACCAGTGAAGTGTAGTGGGCAGTCGCACTGAAACGAGGTGGCCCCAGAAGGCAGAGAGAGAGGGTGACAAGTCCCGCCGTTATGGCACAGTCCCTCCAGGCATACAGACGGCGATTCAGGGGAAATCCGAGAGGGCACAACAGGCTCAGGCAACTCGGGCACCTCAGAAGAAACCATAGGGAATGCTGTTGACAGATGTGTGGGTACAGGAATCCTGAAAGGATAGAGACAACACATCAAAACAAAAAATCACGAGACATAATTTTGCCACTGCACTTCAGTTTCATTTAAAAAACAGCTGGTTTCTTTTGTTTAGGAATTCAGGTTATATTTAAGAAAATGTGAGTATATTAGTAATTCCCAAATCAAGTTCCCATCCTGAAAACTAGCAAAAAGATAATGAAGGTATTTTTCCCTGTGAAGGAGCAAGAAATAAACTCCATGCATATAGCACAACATGTACGTGCCCTCCCAATTCCTTTTTGGTGGATGTCAACAATAGAGTCATAAATAAATACAGGCCTGTATTATTAAATATTTTATTGCTTGACGTTCTCAAAGCTCTTAAGGCTGTTCTAGAAGACACGACTTTCAAACAAGTAGGTTAAGCATGCATATGCAGGAGGACAATGCTGTAGTACAGCAATACAATATCTTTGAATTCATAGAAATAACTGGGGGGGAGGGAGAGAGAGATGGGTTTGTTTTCATTTTTCCCCACATGAATGACATCCTCTGTCTCGTCTCAATTTTTGAGCTCTCACATTAACTGCTAGACTGATGTTAATCATTTTCCTTCTTTTCAATTATTTTCTATCTCAAAGTCGCTAGAAATTAGTCAGCAATACCACCTGTTTGTCCTAATTATCTCTTTATTATTGCTTTTTGTCTTATACAGAGAGACAAACTTGTGACTCACTAAAACCATACACATTTAAGGCTAACGATTTACTAACCAGAACAACTTATATGCACCACACAAATTACTACGATGAAGGCAAAGCAAAAGGAATCAAAAGTCACAAGAAGATTCATGGCTATTTGATAAGCTTGCACAATTAAAAAAATAGTTTTCACTAAATTTTACATGAAAGAGACATTCTTCTTTCATTTTATGAAGTTCAAGAGGTTCTACTTTTTCCCAGATAACAACTTCTAATTTTGAAATTTGGCAACAGCAATCTAATAAAATATCTTACTATTTTTACTTCATCAGTAATTTATACTTTCTGAAAAATTCTCTTACGTCTTGATACTGTGCAAAAAAAAAAAATCATATTGGAGAAAGGGAGATGAGATTGAAGTGAAATGTCACTAACATTTTGGCCAAAACAGAACATAGAAATGACCTACTTCACACAGTGGTTTATAGGCATCACAGCCAGTGAAAGCCAGTGTTTCTGGCAATGTGTTAAACCTGCTTTACAAAAAATAAAAGCGGCAAAAGCACTGTGATGGGACCCCTTCAGTGGGACTTTGCATTCTCCACTCTAGGCATTTGTCGTCTTAAATCTAGCTTCCAAATGTCTTACATAGCCTGTTTAGTCATGACAACCTGAAAATGGATTTTCATAATTTACTTTTTGGAATCCATGTTTTATAAAGTACTAATAAGCTTTATAATATTGTGAAAGAATATAGTACATCACATCCCAGTTAAGTATGGCACGGCTAAGTCTCACTAAATGAGAAAACGAAAAAAATCCACTCTCTGCATCATCCATACAGCATGTGTAAAACCTGTATGAAGACGATGACACATGCTGAACGGCAGGGAGAACGGAAAAGAAGCTGGACAAAGGAAGGACAGAAATAATTCAGGACAAAGTAAATATCTGAGGGGACCCAGAGAAAGGCATAGTAATTGAGAAAGGAATGGAGCCCTGGGAAAGAGCGAAAGGGACACAGGGATTACGTGAGAGCAAAGAGGAGACATGCAGAGCAGTAAAGGTAAGGGAACTGTTAGAGGGGGATACTGAAGCAGGGACGCAGGCTGCCTACAAAATATAAGATAGCCAAAATACATGCACTATGGTGGTTAGAAATGAGGATACAGGGATTTCAAGGCAGTGAAAAGATATCCACTTTGTATGAGAGAAAAGCGTCCAAAAACATGGCAGACAATAAGGCGGCTGAAAACAAATCCCTAAAAGATTTCAGAGGCTGAGGACTTGCTGACAAGAGGCTTTTTAAGATTTTTAAGAAAATAACTTAATTCCTGTTTATTTCCATTTACATGAAGAGAATAACAATATTTCCATTTATACGAATGGAATTACGACAAAGAAATTGCTGGGTTTATAACCATCCTTTTCTTCTAAGGGAAATAACTAACACGGTCTTCACGTGGGCTATTTCACTCATAGCAGCATTAAGAGTGCACTAATATGAGTGTTATCTTCTACCAGGCTAGCACGGCCAAGTAAAAATGCCTGGTCACCCGCTGCTGAGATTACAACCGCTGATTAAAAAAAAATTAAAAAATAAAAAAACCTTAATTTTCTCCCCAAACATGAACTAAACGTTTGAGAAGCTCTGAACTATTTGTAGGCTTACATAAAGAATCAGAAATTTACCGGGGAAATTTATTGGGAGCTATTACTGGGATTTGGGATTGGTTTTTCTCTTCCTCCTGGAAAAATATCAACAACAGAAACTAAATAAAACTTGGGAAAGAATGAGGGCCTAAACTAAGGTCTCACTACTAGCTATTAGAAAGACCATTTCTCTAATGACAGATAATCCTATAGATGAACACAGCAAAAATTATTCTTCTCAATCCGGTCACGGCTACCGTCAGGGGTAAAATACTGAATGAGAGGGATATCTGCCTGACTGGCAAATCCTGCATTCTTGTATCCACTGGAAGCACTGATTTCCAGCCATGGAAGTTTCACGTCCCCTTTCTGGCAGGAAGCTACCGTTTTTCTCTAAAACTTTACGAGCGCAAGTGGCGCAGCCTCGCTACATTTTTCGGTTGACACTCTAATCCACGGAGAAGCAAGCAAGCAAAGCTCCTTGGCAGGTTGATTTCTCCCTGGTTCGTTTGCTAGTCTTTCGCAAGGGTGTCAGCCTTCGCAGTGACGTTCTGGATGTTTTGCTTCTAGATGGTGCCTGACTGCTTAGGTGCCAGCACGGCTTCCCGGCGCCCCGCGGCTCGCTGCCTTACTCTCCCCAAAAGCCGAGAAGAGTTTGCCCGGGCTGGGGGGTGGCGCAAACGTCTCTGCAGCCGCACTCGCAAGCCAGTCAAGCTGCTGTTGTTGAATAAGTAACGATTCTTGGCTCAGCCCAGTTTAACTAAAACATTTATTTGAATAACGAGCCAAAGAAGTGTTTGGAGTAATTTGGTAACCGAGGCGGTAAAAGTTTTGACAAAGCGTAACCCAAATAAATCAGGCAAAACTTGATTCACTGACGCTACGCAACGAGGCCACAATTTTCTGTGTTTTTCTCTTTTCAATTTCCCAGCCTGTCACTGTCTCTCAGGTCAATAACACGCACAAAGATCTTCTAACTTGCTGCCAGCATCAACACATTGTTTTTAATCTTAAGATGAGCTCAAACAGCTGAGTTTTAAAGGCCTGTAACCTTGTGTTTCATAGCTGAGTGCATGTAAGTTTGAAATGCTTGTCTAAATATAGATGTTAGTGCAATCTGAAGTCTTGTTTATTTTATATTACATTCTTTACCACTAAAGGAGATGTATGATCAGCTGAATGGCAGGAATATAGCATTTAGGGATCATGCTTGATGTTATGTTTTAAAACAAAAGCACACATACCCTACCAAACAGCACTTCCCGTTCCCTCCCCTGGGCTCTCCTCTTTTCAAACAGAGCTCCAAACTATCAGTGTGTGGAGTCAGGGCCACTGCAGGTTAAAAAGCTGACACAACATCTAGGAGTCCCCAGCTGTGCCCTGGCCGGGCAGTGCGGGGGCTCAGCCTCGCCAGGGGCTGAGCTGTGTGTCACTGGTTTAACCCACTGGTTTAATGCCAGGGCCGGTGACCGGGGCGCAGAGAGCTGGGACTCTTCAGCCTGGAGAAGAGAAGGCTCAGGGGCATCGTGTCACAGAATCACAAAATCGCAGGGTTGGAAGGGACCTCTGGAGATCATCTAGTCCAACCCCCCTGCCAGAGCAGGGTCACCCAGAGCAGGTTGCACAGGAACGTGTCCAGGCGGGTTTGGAATGTCTCCAGAGATGGAGACTCCACCACCTCTCTGGGCAGCCTGTTCCAGTGCTCTGCCACCCTCAAAGGAAAGAAGTTCCTCCTCATGTTTAGGTGGAACTTCCTATGCTCAAGTTTGTGCCCATTACCCCTTGTCCTGTCACTGGGCACCACTGAAAAGATCCTGGCCCCATCCTCCTGACACCCACCCTTTAAGTATTTATAAGCGTCAATTTGTATAAATACCTGAGGCGGAAGGGAGGGGAGAAGATGGAGCCATAATCTTCTTGCTGGTGGCCAGTGAAAGCACATGGCCTTGGACACAGACAATGGCAATGGAGACAGAATGAAATACAAGAAATTCCACTACAAGAAAAAACTTTTTTTTTTTTTTTCCATTGGGGTGATCTATCTGTACAATGGACTTCAAACTGAGACCTGCAAAGAGAGCAAGCTTGTCCCAAAAGTACTTCGTTATCAGGCTGATGGCAGCCATGTCTGCAGAAGCGCTCTGACATTTTTCCTGGAGTAGGCTGATGAGACAGGTGATGGCATGGGAGTCCCAATGATGTGATAACATCTCCACTGCCTATATCTTCTGGTACTTACGCACTTAACATTTTATTACTGAAGTAAAGGATTTAGCCTTATCTGATAGGAGTTTGATAAGGAAGTTTGTATTTTTAGCTTGTCAATAAAGTGATTTGTGCTGGGAAGCAACTGCTTTTATTTGCAATTTTCCTTGGTGGAGAAGTGTGTACATGCCATTTTTCTTGGGCTATGACAGACTATTATTTTAAGCAAATATTTTAGATTTTGGAGCCAAAAGAAAGATTTTTCGAGGTCATTAGCATGCGTGGTAGAATACCAGTTCAAAACCTTATGAAACTGAAAACAACTGCACTTCATGGAAATGTCAGTTTGAACAGGAATAAAAAGCTAGTACCTTGCGTGTAATTTGGCAAGAATGAACAAAGCCTTTCACAGACTGCTTATTTCACTGTTCACAACCATGTCAAGAAGAATACTTTAAATGGCATTTCACTGATTTCGATGCATCCACAGACCAGTATAGCTACACACTTACCCTACTGGAGAAACCACTTAAATCGCTCGACACAGTAATTGAGAAAACAATTTAAGAGATCACCAGAGAGGGATTATTTTTGTTCAGCGGTTTATATCTGAATCTTATTTCCTCACCCATCCCACTCCTTGTTTTATTTGAAAGAATCAGGTGTCTGTTTTCCTAACAGACATGACTTTTGATCAGGCTTATCTCTTTAAAAATTCAACTCTCGATGTGTGTTCCAGGCTATGAGCCCAGCTTCTCCCTCCTACTAGGCACAAGATTTGGTAGCAGAACTCAGTGACACTGTAGTTGCAGCTTTCCAGTTAAAAATTCGCAGTTGGTATAACATCATTTGCAACTGCTTTTGCACGCACAGCATCTCATTTAATGGTGCAAACTCTTAGCAATGCAAATAATATATTCGATATACAATACATAAAGATGTGAGAATGCAATTAACAGACATAATGAAGTTTATGAAAGCTTCATTTACAAATACAGAGAAAATATCATGAACTCCAGGATGCACAGCAGTGCCAGATACGGGAAGAAATGTCAGGTACGGAAAGAGACGGGAAAGGGGAAAAGGAAATATGGGTACTAAGAGGCATATTCCTGCTCTGTTTGCTTTAAAGCATGTAGATTCCATAGACTTTGCAACAGATAAATAAGTTAACGTGACATAGAATTTGCAGCAACAATATTTATGGTGAAAGTGTAACAGCAAAAGCCTTCCTAAACAAGACATTGAAGTGAGCCTTCCTTAGATGACATTTGAAAAAAACCCTCTTAGTCCCTAAGTTTAGGTCATGACAAATAATGTTTTTGATAGAACTGAATTTCTGTACCAAACCCAGTCCTCTTTTTACTTGCCTTGCTCGCAGAACTGAGCATAGAATCTCTCCGTTGTTCACACCAATCTTCACTTTGGTTTGGTTTTGCTGTTTCATAGCCTTCCCCATCCTCCCTTTTAAGCCTCTCGACTTTCTACCATCCAAACATCAAACTCAAAAAAAGGAAGAGCAATCAAAGCTACTGAGCACGGAGTGGACCAATGTGCAAATCTTAAACTTTCTGATGTTTAGGCAAATCTTGAATCTGTCTACACTGCAGCTTTCCATTTTGCATTTAGTCAAAAGTCACAGTTAGAAAACCACTTTCCAGTTTCCTTTTAGCTGCTATTCAGAAAAACGGCACTTGAAATGCCCGAGTACTGCATCTTTTTGTTGAATGATGCTTTTGTTTCTTGAAACTAGTGGTTTTGAAAGGGAAAAGTACTTTCATTCCCTCCTTGAAGATTCTCTCAGCAGATCAGAAATGTTTGTTGGGTTTTTTTTGTTTTTTTTTTTTTTTTTTAACATGGCACTATTTGTCCTTCTGAAAAGCCTCTGCAAGATTAGAATATAACCATTCTGTCCCAGTCCTAAATGGCTGAGTAAATTGTACTGGGTAAATTGAGTTCCTGTAACAGAGGTGCCAAGAGAGGTATCTAAAAAAATCACAATTGCAGAATGGAGTCACTACTGTTTACCAAGGCTTCTCTCTAGCTGCAAGGGCTAAAGACATTCTTCCACTTCTATGATGCCAGCCATAATTTAGACTCCAAAATGGATGATCTACCTATGGATGATTATCGCACAACGTGTCTGTGAGGGATAAAAGAGAATTACTTCTAGATCCTGACTATGCAATTGACTTCCTAAATAATAATTCATGTCAGGCAAGAGTTCTGCATTGCAATTATCGGGATTGTTGTAGCCAAACCTTTGGTCTTTGCCCACAGTGAAGATTCTCCAGATGGCTAGAGCCCTGCCTCACCAAGAAAGAAAGTGAAATGCTTCAAGACATAGATTAAAAAAAACAATTATTATGGTGTAAAAATCCAAGTCTGTACTCAGGTGAATCTTCTAACCCAAGGGATGGGGAACCATATGCGAACACTTTTCCTTTCTCCACTCGACCCAATGGATGCTTATTCTATGAAGGACAGAAGGGGACTGTCTGGGGATTGGTTTGGGGAGTTCTTACAGCACTTCTGGTAGCAGACTGGCAAGTTTATAATTCCATCAAGCTGAGGACACAAATGAAGTCAAGTATCTCACAAATGAAGTCAAGTATCTCATATACCACAACAGTTCTCTTATCATTGATCTGCAGAATAAAAAGGAAAAGCAAGTATGTATTACCATTGGACGTGTCTTGCACAGCCTCATCTCAATTTCTTCTGCACATGCCTAGTAGATCTTGCCCTCTGAGAGACACATTAATGAAGGATGAGTAGAGGCATTCTCAGACCCTAATAGGAGTGAGGTGGTCTCTCAAGAGAATCAAAGTGCTTCCAGAAATTTGTCAGGCTGGAACTTCAATGCACCCTGACTACATTACAGATAAAACGCAGTTTTGAAAGTACATACTTTTCTTTTTAGATGCCAGAATAGTTTAGGCATCTACGTAATTTTCACAGACAGAGTCCTTAATCTCTTTTTGCATTTGTTTCCCTATGTGCTGAAAACAGTTCTCGCTGGATAGAAAGCATTTTGCTATTCAAAGACTGTGTGACTGGAGAGAGATGGGAATATAAAAACGCATTTTGTATCACACAATATTGAAATTAGCATGAGAGCTGGCCTGCAGGCAAGATAAGACAGACGTATGGAAATTATTAGTACAGAAAGAGTTAAAATTGCACAGTACTGTTGTGTATTACCTAGTCTTTCTTCCAGACTTAATTTCTAATTATATCTTAATGCTGGAGAATGGCTGGCATGCATAAACACAAACATCATTTATTCATCAGTAATCTGGCATTTAATTAAAATATTACTGCATTCTCATTGAGTGCATAAGGAAGAACGTTGTAAATATGACAGGTCAAAAACCCCCTGTGATATTAACAGGGTGAAAAAATATACTACTGAAAACTTCCTGAATAGTATTTCACAAGGTAATATATAGGGAACTAAAATAATAAGCCTTTATGTACATTTTTTTCTATGAGGAAAAAATGATTTTGTAGTCAATAAAGCATGTGTCACAGATGAGAGAGTAAACAACAGCCCGTAGTTGATCTGGGTACTGGAGTTTGCTTAAGAACTGATGATATTAGAGCTTTTACCCTGCTTGATTATCTCACACACTCCCTCACGTCCTCACGCCACCCCATGCCTTGTTATGTTCACTAGGCTCCCACTTTCCTTCCCAGCAGGGAGGTTGCTGCCGGTCTGGGAGGCTTGAGTGGAAAGTCATGTTGATTCACACTGCTCATAGCAACTGGTCCTGACGGTTACCAGCCACGGCTCCTGTGCATCCCCTGGTATTCATCTCCACGCATCTTTCTCATCTTCACTACCTTCCCCCACTTCCAGGATCTTTCCTCCAGCCAGGATGTTTACCTCCTTCTTTCCTGGCCCCCTTCTTTTGTTCAAGACCACATCTTCTTTTCAGGACCTCTTATTTTTCAGCACTCACTTTTCTCTCCAGAGCCCCCTGCACCCATTTTTCCCAATCAGAATAGTCTCTCTGTGCAGAAGCACGATATGAGATCAGCCTCATGAATGGTGCTTTTGTCTCATGTCTCTTTATTAATTGGAGGTTTCAGGATGTGTTACTACTGTTTGGCCCAGACATTATCAAAATTTACAGCCACCTCATACTGATTGCAACTATCAACTAGGAGACTACTGTTTGAGAATTCACAAGTTTAATTTTGGATATTTGTGTGCATGTGTGTCGCATTATCTGCTGCCTGCTATTGTTTAAAATTTAATCCATTTTTTTTCCCTACAGCTGTATAACATTTTAGAGTGCCTAAGAGGCAATGCTGGTAGATGTCTTTTCTTCTTTCTCATATTAGCATGGAATGACTGTAAGGGTATGCTAAACAAAGTTCTTATTGATGGGATTTTCCTAAAGCAGGGTTGTAAAATGCTGGAGTGCAGAATATTTTTATCTCGTGCAATTGGAAAACTATTTGGATTTTGGCCACAATGTGTTTTTGTAGTGAGGACTCTCGCAATACTTGAGAGTGAACAAATACTGTAACAATGACAGTGACAGCAGAAACAAGAACAATGAATAACAAAGTAATTAACACGTCCAATACTTACGACCTCATGTTCAATCTCTCTTCAATTCCAAATTCTCCAAGGCATCGAAATGCCACCCAAAATAGCTTTTTCCTTTCTAAATATTTGAAGACATTTCATCTGCCAATAAAACCCTTAGGACAGAATTCACTTTGCCAAAGATTATCTGCCTAAGAGTTTGGAAACCTGCCTGAGCTGATCACCTTGGTTGTCCCTATAGACAATCTATAGGCAGAGAGAGGCATCTCCAGTTCATCCCGCTGTAAGATAGGTGTTCACCTTGCTCCACTGACTAGAGATGGAACTGAACAAATTAACTTTGATGAATAAGGACAAATTCCTGCTTCTAGTTAATATGTCACACTTAAAATCATGTGTGTTTTGGTTATATAACTGAAAACCACCACATTTTTAGGAATTCAAAACATGTCCTAAAAGCATTCCCTATGAATTGCATGCCTTTACAGCAAAGAACAGAGCTTATTTTACCCTGTTACAACCTAAACCTTTAAGCAATTTAAGTTTGCAATGAAGAGACTGATGCAACTTCAACATTAGTAAGAGAATGTGTCTCTCGTTTAGCAAAATCGTAAAACATGGAGAGATAGTAACAGGCAGCATTATCAGGACTGAAACTGGGAAGTTTTACTATTAGTGTGAACAACTGGAAGAAAAGCATAACAGTTCACAAACAAGAAATAAGGAAAGGAAACTCCAGATGCCTTGTCAGCAGGTTTCTGTCTTTCCTTTCAACTTGCGGAACAGTACTCCAAACTGTCTGCACAGGAACCAAGATCAAATGCAGCAGAAGAACAACATGCCACTGCACTGCCCTAAACTATTCAGTTTTGGTCGGGACTAGGAATAATTAAGGAGCTGCCTTTTCTTGTCCTGGATTACTTAACAGAAAAATGCTAAAAATGGATTATTCATACCCTCCCCTCTTCTTATCAGCCGAACGGCAAGATCATAGGCAAGCAGAGAACACGTTAAACTAAAAGTATGTTATATTGAAATTATCAGGTGCTCAACCTGTTCCAGGGTAACATTTAAAAGAATTGATATTTTGTATCCGTTGATCCTAACAGCTTTTGGTTACCATAAACGCTACCTGAACCCAAATGCTGTGTCATTGGAGCTTTAAGGACCCGGTTATGACTCGGGACTAGGCAATGCCAGTTGCCAAAGTCATTGATCTTTCCAGCTACAAAACAAGTTACAAAAGTACAAAACAAGTACAAAGCAAGAGACAAAGGGAAACCTGAGGCAAAACTGGGAGAATATTCTCAATAGCAGAATGAATACTTCTAGTGTTAGCTTCGGATTGCACTACATTTTTCTGCCATCCATAACCGAAGTCATGAAAAGCACCTATTTAAAGCATCCATATTAGTCATTTAACAGGGTCGTTATCTCAAAGCAGATCGGGTATAAGAATACCAACCGAATCCTCATAATCGTATCAACAAAACAATCTTATGATAGCTATCATCTGAAACACAGTCAGGAGGTTAAGAGATAGATTACTTTGTTGTGCTATCTAACCTTTTGATTTAAATGACGAAAATAAAACCCACCATGGAAAGCAGATTGTCCTTTGCCATTTGCAAAAGGTTTAGTAGGGCTTAGGAGGTACAAATACACCTTTTTTAGTAAAAAATAATAAGTTCCTTCAATTAGTCAAGTGTGATGAAAAACTGACAAAGGCTTAATTATATGGCCATATTCCCAAATTAGAGAATTTACCTTACTCTGTTTACATTGGAAATTTATTCTGAAGGAAAAAAAAATATTTACTTTAAATAAAATTAATCTTATTTGCAAGTAGAACCATCTTGCCACTGAAGAATTCTGAAGTCTGGTGAATTTCTTTCGTATACTTTAATTCAGTCAAGACTATTTTATGTCTTCTGGTTTATGAAATGGATTTTGTAATTGGTAAATCCTGGAAGCCAGTTATTGATGTTACACTTGTGTTTATACTGCCCAGAAACTCAAGAGATCCAACCACTTCCCTTTGTTTTCACACACCACTCACTCAATTTTGTAACACCCGCGTTAGGCAGTTTGTTCGAAGAAATTACCGCATTTTCAATTGGCTAATGTCATTTGGCCTTCAGCCTTGCTCCATACACATGTAAAAATTTCATATTACATCTTGTTATTTGTATAAGGAACTGTTCTGATGGTTAAGAAATGCTAACTCACACTTTTGTGTCAACTAGGACCTTGTATGAGTACTAGCAGCACAGCATCTTCTTCTGCTATCTACCGCTTAATTTTAGTGTGGATGGAGAGAGGAAAATGGGGAAATCTGGCTTCAGAGAGCTGGCCTGGAGCATGTATGTCTCAACAGGTTCTTGTCTTCTTCTCATAGAGACAAGTGGGTGTTTTGAAGTTCAATTCATTTATGTTCATATCCTCTTTCTGACACTGTAACTTTCACAGCTCAGGATTTTATGAGATGAAATCCTTCCTTTTACCCATACATAGATAAATTACTTCAGACTTCTACTGTTGCTATGACCAACCACTGCTTTCTTTAAGCGTCAGAGCTTCAAACAAAATCCTCAAACCCACGACTAATACTGTTTCTAGAAATTTACCAATGACTCGAGAAAGATGTTAGTAGGAGCTAAAGGAGAGGGCACAAACCTCAAACTTATCTTTATATTGTCTGTGTGATTTTGAGTGAATTGTCAAAAGTATGCGTGTATACCTGCTGCAGTTTTGCACAGACAAACCAGTGATTTCTGTATACTCTGAACATTCAACACATTACAGAATTTCATCTTCCGAGAGCCAGACTTTCTTTTTGTAACTATTCATTTTAAAGTTTACACAAATATTCTGAATTGCTTATGCTTCTGTTTTCTGCTTTTCATATGCTAATTCTTTGGGGGGAAAAAAAAAGGATTTTTTATTCTCATGAATATATCATGATCTGTCTTGAATTTTAGGTTAATTTTCTCAAGCATTTTCTCTTTACCCAAGAGCTGTGATTTCACTTTTAAAGAAGGAAGGAGAAAAAAGGAAAGGATACAACAGGATTTAAAGCTGTTCTTTTTCTAAATAGTTACTTCAACGAGGATCAGTAGCATATTTTTTCAAATGTTACGCTAGTGTTTCAAGGCTGCAGGGGGCACTGATGCACTGTATATCTACAGTACTGCAGAGCAAGAGTCAGACAGGATATGATTAAACAGTCCTGCAGGTTACAGATACAGAAAAAAACACATAAACTATTTATAATCAATTTAGGTTTTGAGAAATTAGGTAATTGTAAAATATTTATATGAATTTTGGAGGGGAATTAATGTTTCTTTTACTGGTAAATATATTTGTTTTTCTGCTGCAATCAAGTACTTGTAGGGATAAGACTGTTTTCTTAACTTTATAACCAAGGTCCCTTGAAGGATGATATATCTTTCTAGCATTGCATTACTTAATATTACAGCCTTATTACAGCCTTAAACAAACAATCCCCAGTCCCTGTAGAAAATAAAATTTTGCTTAGCAGCTCCCCAGAGAAGGCGGTTTATTGGCTGTTGATAATAACTTGTTTATATATTAATCAGCCAATACAGATACTATCTGATTCACAGACTCATTTAGGTAAGAATGTATTACAGCAAGAAAAAACGATATATTTTATCAGTTTATTCACTATTTTCTATTTTAAGACCTAAGAATGATGGCATCTAAGATGTAGAGATTTCCTGATAATAAGAACGTATGCCAATTTATCACTTGGCAACATATGGTAGACATGCAACATTAGAGTTTAATCTCTTCTGTTTATCTCAGATCTTTATATTTCCTGCAGTTACAACTGTACTAAGCCTAATAAGTTATGCCTGTCTTGAGAATCCTTTCTAGAAAGAATATGCAGTCTAATTGCAACACAGCAACACGTGAAGAAGACACCACTTCAATTGGTAGTTTGCACCAATTATAATCATCATTACTGTTACAGCTTTTTTGGTTTATTACCAATTCAGATGATCTGGTTACAGCCTTCAGCCACTGGTTCTAACATGCTGGTCTCTGTTGAGCTAAAGAAACCTCCTCTGTGTCCAGTATTTCTCCTCATTAAAGATATGTGTTACCTTCGTATAAACTATAATGACCTCAGTCATATTTTAGAAAAAAAGCAAAGAGTCCGAATTCCTGAAGCATCTTTCTGCAAACCTTTCTTAAAAAAAAACAAACACCAATTTCTTTGAGGATTTTTTTAAATTATACCTTTCATCTTTTGCACTTTTTAGGTACTGCTCCAGTGCACAGCAGTATACAATGCAATACAGTACAACCGATATCACAATCAACAGTGTACACAGAAATGAAACTGTCTTCCAGCTTTCTTGTTCAGACACACAGAAATCACATTTATCATTTTGCTCCAGAAGCTTACATTGAGTTGCTTGTCTACATTAACTAAAAAAAACCTCTTCAGAACATTGTTGTACCATTGGGGTTTGGCCTCTTTAAAGAAGAACTTCAAATATAAAGTTTTGTACAAAATTAACTTCAAAAAAGTTACTACATATTTCCATTTTTCAGGCCTTACAATTCTTGTAATAATTAAACCTGCAATGTTTGAACGATTTTAGAGGAATTTTATTTTATTGAAAATACATTTTATAAAGTTAATTGCATATTAATATATGAAATTTTGATTCATAGGTTCACAATACATATCACTACAGTGGGCATCTTTTGGATATCAATAATATAAGGGACTTTAAAAAAATCTGGTTTTAAAACTTGGATTCTTAATAATTTTCTGAAATGAACAGTTGTTATTACAAGTGCTCTGCCAAAGAGAAGCTTAAACCATCTTTTTTTATTGTAAAAAATGTTCAAAACCTTTTCCAGAAAGTGGAATATTATTTGTGATGGATTTTATTTTCTACAAAAACCCACAAGGTTCTGTGATGTTGCTGATTGTTTCGCTTTTATCTTCATTAAATGAGATTTTTACTAACCCACAAATACTTTATAAGTCATGAAGTCCTGTGGTCTATTCACTGACACAATGAAGGACACAGAATGGATGCCAGCAGAGAGCTGCTAGACAGAATATAGCTGAACTTCCCAACTTTTCCCTTCAGATTCCGGCTGTTAGCAGTTGAAGGCAACTCTTATGATTTCTTATTACTCCTGTATCAAATTCAAAAGCGAATCTCAAAAATCAAAGAGAAAGTATTATACTGATTCAAGCTTCCAGTAGGCAAATTATTCCGTTCAGTATGACTCTCGTTCTTACTTGTTCTATCTAATATGCCTCTCTTCACAATACAGTCTGGTATAATAACAAGAACAACTACATCTCCATTATGAGGCACTCTTTGCACGTAACTTGGATGTCATGGAAACCTGCTCCAATATTTAATTATTTGTGAGTATATAACAAAACATTTTTTTCTCTATAGATTGCTGTAATTGGAATGACATCAAATGCTCGCACTAAAGCTAAATGTGACTGTAGTCCAATAAAGAAAGCATGCAAGATAATTTCTTCTGCTATTCCATTCTTTTTAGACAATTCCTTCTGTTAGATACTTAGCTTTCTTGAACCACTGCTCATAAAAAATTTAAGAGTAGATATATATCGAAATGTTCTTAAAGCAGAATTCTGTCAAACCATCCCTGCACCCATCTGCAACTTTTAAACGGGCAGAAAAAATTGAGATTATTTTTGCTGTTCTAAGAGAGCATTTTTTCTATTCTAAGAAAGTAGAAGAAGCGAGGTTTATTATTCACATACCTGTCTGGCTAGAAGCCCAAGTGATTATTTCAGGAAGCTACTGAACCATACTACTTGATGTCTTGTGTCACTAAAATAATTTTTCTTAAGCATTAAGGTAAAGTTTCCAAAGAGCACTGCAATGGCTATGACACATGGTATTATTAATGCTGTGAAAAAATAGGTAGTGAATTTTTAAGAACTTTGAAAAATGTCTTTAAATTTAGTTTTTATTTTGTGAATCTGCTCCAATTTTATAGGAAAGTTAGGATGTTCTCAATCCAATTCTTTTTTTTTTTTTTTAATTCCAGGAAAAGGAATTCATAATTTGTTTTTCGGGGAAGCTGTGCTGAAATCTGAAATGAAAAAGTTACATTCATTCATGAGAAAATAAGTCTTTCTCATAAATCTTAGAAGTTTTACATTTCAGAAGCTAATCATGTTCAAGCACAGTTCTTGTTTGAATGGCAGAATTTCTAGGGAAATATAAATACTCAAAGCAATTTGGCAGAAGGTAAGTGACACTATGATTAACCTAGAGCAACCCAAACTGTTGTGGCAATCTGTAGGGTTCCTGGAACTACGATCTTTGACATAAAGCAAAAAGGGGGTTCTCCTCATTTGCTGGAGCTAAAAATATACCTCTGAAATCCTACACTTCTCCACGTGTCAGATTACCATGTAACCCACAGGTAAGAAAGGCTGAAAGACTGCAAAAAGGCTTTTAAGCTATCTTGGCAGCCTCCTAGTTCTGATCACTCTTGACACTGAAGAAGCTCCAAGTACAGAGAATTCACTGTGTTGTCCTTTAGACTATAATGCCTCCCAGAATTTCTGCACCACTCCGTGGTGGTTCACTGAGCTCTGTCACATCCTTAACTCTCTTATCTCCTGTGTAAGAACTTGTGATGATCTACTGAACAGGCTCCTGATGATAGGCAATCTCTCCTATTTCCATGTTTTAAGAATGTGTGTGATGTGCCATGGATGGATACAGTGACTTTATACACTAATCACAGTTGTTTGTGGCGCTTTCAATCTACCGCTCAATGTAAAGATGCCAAAGCAGATAGATAGAAACTTTTTGTTGCAACAAAAGTCATCAACACATATTTTTCCTCCCTAAACTATTTATGTAACAAATTTTGTTCTATACTATGAGTATTCTGATTAAAGCTTCGCAATTTTTACTGATGCATAAAGGGATCAATTTATATGCAATGTTTAAATATTTGGGGTGAAAGAAGCTTTATAAATTCTGTTAATAAATTTCGTAATCATATAGAGTAAGAATCACCAGTAACTGGAGATATTCAGTATTGCATAACTGCACTAAAATGGATACAAATTGTGACATGAGTGCAAAATAGCATTTCTCCAGCACTGGAACCTTTTCTTCAGAACATGAAACAAATACGTTCTAAAATAATGAACACATGAACAGTACTAGAAAGACAATTTAATTAATAAATCCATAAGTCTTATTCATAACAAAATTTCCTTTCTGTGCAACTGTATCAGGGTGTTTTCCAAAATATCTGAGATATTATTTATTTGCAGTAACACACTGCCTCGGACTTATGCATTGGCATGCATACATTGACATATAAACTTGCAAATGGCTCCTTGATAGAAACAGAAGAAAAAAATGCATGGTATCTTTTAAGTTTGTCTTATTAGCTTCCATGCAGGTACCTGGCAATTCCAGCAGAAATCCACATCTCACTGTTCATTACAGACACAGTAACAGACAGTGACTGCCACTGAATTCTGTCGACAGAATTAAGAAACGATCCTCTGTTGCTATAACACACGTGCCTAAAGTTAGAGAAGTGTAAGTAAGGTCAACATAAACATCACCAAAAATTATTATTATTCTTTCAGAAATAGAGAGTTGCCCCAAGAAAGACTGGTGTTAGTTTTGTAACATGCTGATGAGAGGCAACTTTTTCCAGAAATAGGGAGAGAAATGAAATATTTACAAACACACATTATCTCACCTGCATGTATTTGACACACGGATTTGTCTAATACCCATCACAAACAATTTCACAGAATACTTCAAAAGACTGAGCTAAAGGCTTACACAACAATTTAAGCGATTTTGAGGATTTATAACAGTAGGAAAGACTAGATCTGTCACTTTTTTTTTTTTCCTTTTTCAACATTGAAGTCTGTATCCCTGAAAAGCCATCATCTGAACAGGAATGCCAAAGGACGAAGAAAAGGTAACAGAAAAAAAACCAGAATTCATATACATATGCAGAACAGAAAGAAAATTGCACAGGACAGCAAAACTCACAAATGTAAAGAAAACATTGCAAACAAATTTTGTAAAAGATGAGGGAAATCAAGAATGGCAGATCAAGCAAAGGGGATGAAAGTATATAAAAGCAATTCAGGCACTGGAAGAGGAGGAAGTGGCAGTTAGAAACACACACAAAAGATTATCAGCCAGTAAGAAAATAAATGTATAAAGAAGAACAAATGCTTGTTATCAGTCTCTGTGTTAAAACTGCACTGAATTCTTATTAACATAATATCATATATGTGGTGAATACACGTGAATGATATTTCTGATTCTGTATTTCAGAAACTTTTAGTCCCATCTCTATGCTAATCACAGAAAACACAGAAAAGTTGTTAAATAAATAAAACCAAATAGTGCTAATACTAATAGTATTTTTCATTTGATCATTTTCTTCTACAGTGTTGAGGAACACTGTATCTTTTTTTTTTTCCTATTTCAGAATTAAGCACATAACTCCAAATTGTAAATGAAAAAATATGAGTGCGACTACCTATGCTGAGATGTAAGAATATAACTTAAAAGTACGAATAATCTCTCTTTCACATATAACAGAAGCGCAACGTTTCTCATAGGGTCTTGCATTTATTCATAAATTAAGATGTAAGTAGACAGAAAGCTTAAGTTTGGAACTCTGTGATTTCCCCTTCAGGTGTACATTTGATTGAATTTAAGTTTTTCAGCTCAGGTGGATTCATATGAAGAAACTTTTTAATCTCACCCGAGTCTTGTAAGGACTCTTACTATTAACGTACAGAATGCACCACCATAAGCACTTTTCCTTTCCCAGGTGTTAAATGGTAACCAATTTTCACAACTAGCTGAAAAATAACTTTCAACAGGCCCAACTTTCCACTTTCCAAAATATGCAGTTCATTCCAAAGACAGAAATCAAACATCTCAGACGCATGGTGTCAGATGCTCCAAATTGTGATGTTTTATAATATTCTTAAAAAGCAGGAAATTCCACAGAGGAAGAGACAGGCTGAGAAATTGCGCAGGAGACTGAACTTCACAAAGCTGTTAGGGGTCTGTTGGGATGTTTGTAAAAATATCACAGAAAACCACAGAATGGAAAGGGGAATACTCACACATAAGGAAGGGGATTTAGAGCTTGTTGGGAAGTGCGTTAAGTGAGGGGAAAGTGGAACCGAGGGCTTACTGAAAACATGGAGAGATCTCCAAAACGTATTGCATAGCTCCTGAGAAAATTGCCATGCATTAGGGAACCCATCAGTCCTCTTGATGGAACGGAACTTGGGTAATGCACATTCAAGAGGCTCTTTCCTAAATGCAAATAGCAATCAGAGCCTTTGCTGAAATGAAGCTCAGTTTCAGCCTGGAGAAAACATCTTAAGATAAATTAACAGCAAAATGAAATCTTTAAAAAAAATCAACCGAAAATCTGTCCAATGGGCAGTAATGAAAAACTCAGCTTATTAGCTCCTGTCTGTGAGTGCAAATCAGCCGTGTGCATTTGCATTCATCAGTGAGGCTCCTCTTAGGAAAACAGCAGTGTTTTTCTGTTTGCTGGTAAGGAATTTTTTTAAAAGGACCAAATCATGGCTTGGCTAGATAGATGTATATGCATATGCATCGATGTATGCATATTTATATTTGTATGTATATATTTTATCTATGTGCGTGTGTTTGGAACCTTTGAATTTACTACGTGCGGTAAACTCTTACAGGAATATAAAGCAGTCCTGGCTCCCAGACACTAAACCAGAAGTGAGCTGCAGTAAACACCAGCTTTTAATACTGGGACTCAAAGCTTAATTTATATATGTCATCTGTACTCTACCTGAAAGTGATAGTCATTTTTCCTGCAAATCTATTCCATTTTCTGAAACACAAAAACTTTATATTGCATTAACACATCACAAGTATCTTGCCTGCTTCAGAAGAAGGAAAAAACAAAAAAGATTTCATTTCTTAACAGATCTCGTCCGAGATCTGTTATTTCCAATTGTCTCTTCTGCTACTGTTCTCCATTACATAATCTTTTTCAAAATTGCCTATATAGTCATAGCTCTGAGATAGGAATAGTTTAAACAATCTTAACACAAACTTTGACAAGATTTAGATAAGTATGTAGTCTAGCATAATTCTAGAAAACTACCTATTGGAGACTGACCTTTACTAATTGATACGATTCTATTATAACCTTTCCTGAAAGCACTCAGAGCACTTTTATGGCTGCAAATCTGCTTCTCAGAGAGTCAAGCTTAAATTCATCCTCCTGCCCAGATCATTATTCTGCCATTTCTTATTCCACTTTGGTTACATCCTATAGCAGGAAGCTCTGATGAGCCCTCAGTGCAATACATCCCTCCTACTGTTCTCTCCTCCCCACGGTACCATTTGTTGTCGTGTATCTATGAGCTCCAGGCTTAAACATTGATGCATGTGATTAGCAGAAGATCTGGGCCATGGCCTTACAGATTAACGGAGTTAAAGATTCATGCTTGAAGCCTCAGTGCTTCTGAGCATGCACAGAAATCCTGCATCTTTCATAACGATTAGGATCATTGCAAGTTTTAAGGTCTTTGATCTTATTCTATTGCCCGGTGCTGCCTTTACCAACTGTCCTCTTGAATTTAAGCAGAATTTAGTACCTGCTTCCAAAATTACAGGAAAGGCAATTTCCATGTTGCCCACATCTCCCATTCAGTTCTACCAAGTTAAAACAATTCTCCCTCCTTTGCAGTCTATGAAATTTGCATTACAAAATATGAACGCTTAAGTTCCAAACAGCGTTCTTGCCCTATATATTTAGGGCATTTTAGACAGCAGATAGTCAGATATGTATGCCAGTGAAATTAATATTATGGCTTCGTTTTTTACATTTCTTAATTCTGAAAAATTTTTAAAGAGTAACCTACATTGCATTGATCTCTGAGATAAGCAACGTGGAGTATATAATATCCTATGGAAGGTAGTGACTTGTCCTGAAGTAGTGATGCCTATAGTCTTGAAAAGGTTAATGAACTGTATCTAAAATTTGTTTTTGAAAGCTCTCTATATTCCTTGCACATATTAGCTCATCCTTTCGGTATTTTAAAATTCAAATAGACCCAGTTAAAAAAAATGGCAGAACACATTTGAGTAAATTTCAGAGCTATTAAAAATTCATAACCTTAAAATTCACTCGCAAGCCCATACACTTTAAGAAGTTTCCATATGTGTCCCTTTGGCTCATGTACACCACAATAACGAAGTAATCCATGCTGCTGGGGCACCAAGAAGTAAAAACCCCCGCAGAGTAACTGAATGCCACTACAGTATGGCTAAAAATGCAAAAGCAGGGGCATTCAAAAGCATTAAAAATTGAAAACCAGGTGATGATATGAAGAAGGTCAATTAAAGAAAAATTACAACAGCAAGAGCAGAAATACTTAGTGGCATTGGATGATAAATACAGGGATGTTCTTACAGGAAGAAATTGGATTGCTTTGTCTGCCAAATTGTAGAGTACTCTGTTACTGCCAGGCAGCTCCAACTGTAGCAATATTGCATCAACAGAACCATATGAATTCTGCAAACAGGATGTAAGTACACCAGGCTTTCTAGCATCCAGCAGCTACTAGTATTTGTAACATATATAATCCATTCCTGGCCTATTTAAGCAACTTCAAGCACTTTCTCCTTTCTTCTCAAAACAAATGGCTCTTCCCAAGAAGCCTGTCTTGCAAAATCAGAATGGCAGCTGGGCTTCCTGGACACTTTCTGGGAAGCAAAATTTATATGTAAGGATTGATGATGGTCAGGATGCATGTGGGTTATACCTAAAGTGAAGAGCAAAGGATGCCGCAAGCTGCCATGTGTGGGCAGATGCGAAATTCACGTGTCACAGGGCAGGATTTACACCCATAACTGTTTGTTAAATGCACTTAGAGAACACTTTCCAAACAAAATGCCTTGGGTAACTCAAAGGGTGCAAAGATTTATTTCTTCATCAAGTTTGGACAAGGAGATGACACTGAGCTGCTCTTCTAAATAAAAATGGTGGCAGGTCTGTGCAGTGTAACAAGCTGAACTTTATGTTCAGAGTAAGTTTTACTGGCAAAAGATTAGATGCCTAGGACTTGAGGCAGGTGGCTGATTAGATAATGGGTTTGATGTTTACAGTCCTTTCATAACTTTGAGTGTGATGTGTGTAAGTTCATTAACGGGCTCGTGGTAGGAGTGCAGAGTCCAGATCTCATGGATCTTTCATTAATGATCCACTGAAAGCTAGTTAGCACTAGCTTTCTAACATAGTGTTTAAACAAGCATACAAACATCAATTAAGCTATTTTGTAAATTTTAGGGAAAAAAATTAAAGCCATATGTAAAAAGGTTTGCGCAAAATTCTCCAGGGATATAGGACATATGTTCTATGACTAAAATCATACTCTTTTCTGAAAGTCTTCATGATTTACAAATGCCATTCACCTCTACTTACTTTTGTTTTCCACTTTCCCACATTCAAACCTTTTATATGCCAGAACAGAATCTTAATCTACCGCATTGTCTTTGCATAGCCTTTTACTTCAGTCAATGCGTGACCACAGCAATGTGAATATGCAAAAATGAAACCAAATGGCGGTTTTTTATGTATTCAGAAACAATGCTTTCCAGATTTTCAACATCTCATACATAGTAAATGTAGCAGCAAGTCATCAGGATTTGTTACAAGACTAATGGAAATCCCCAAACCATGAGTCGAAACACAACTGGCACATCACCCCACTTCCCACTCCTGTATTTTGCTGCAGATTATCTTGCTTAGTACAGTGTGTTTCAGCATTCATTGGGTGAAAACTCACTCTAAATAAGCTGTCAAGCTTAATTGAACTACTCTGCAAAAAGCATCTTACATAAAGAAAAGGCTTCAGAAGCATTATAGGAAGCACAATACCCATCTATATAATACTTTTTTTTTTTCTGTAACTATGGTTGAAATTATCTAAAATGGTCACCCTTTTTAAGGAAGAAAGCAAAATCATCACAAATACTTTCTTCTGATTTGAAAAGGCACAGAGGGTAGTTTACCTGCAATTGTCAACATTATTTCTTCCCACAGCATTAGAGAAGTTGAAAGGTCCCACATTATTGATTTCTGTGACTTGTATACAGCCAGTGAAATTGTAGACAGGTCCAGGTATCTACAAAGGAGAAAATGGACAGTTATTTTTCTTGTTGTCACTGCCATCAGTTTTAAAAATAATTAAGTTTCTGCAAAAGATTTGTAACATAATTTAACCCTACTCCTGAAGAACCCTCCTGGCCTCCATTTTTTCTCTAACTACATTAAAAAAAAATAAAATTTGAATGTGAAAAGAAATTACAGAAAGACAAGCAGTACTGACTTTAAAATAAACTCATAGAGTTTTGGACATACAGACAGCACCACAGATACAGTGAGACATCAGCAAAATGTGGAATTCTCTAAAATTAATTAGGTATTTATTTTTTATAGATGAAAACAGGTCATGGGGAATGGAAAACAAGGAAGCTTTGAAAACTCTACTTTTAAGTCTACTGCTTCCCTGCTCAAAGAAATCTAGTACCATTAATAATGTTTCAAAGATAGCAAAGGACCTACTAAAAATGGGAATCACTGTAGGGGCACTGACAAAACACAGAACAATAAATGCATATCTCACCATCTAAGCAAATAACACTGACACAATATGTTGAGAAGTGTTCTAATATATAAACAAACCACCCAAAATGTTGCAACTGAGTCTTTATGAACTGGACCACTGGACTGGAACAGGTTCCTGGTCACACCAGATCACAGGTACCTGTCCTTGGGGCCACATAGCAGGTAAGACTCCATAGTTTATATAATAAATTTCATGCCAAAATAGGAAAAAAAAAGTACTGCTAGAACTATCCATGAAGATGAAAGTTCACACATCTGAATAGGGCACTGGGGTCCTACTCGGGAAGAAAACATGGTAATGGTGGAAGAGGATATGACCTGAAGCACTAAATGGCAGCTGGTCATAAACCCACAGGAGGAGAAGCAAGCCTTGGCTTGGTCCTTAACACTGCAAAGGACCCGTTCCTAACACTGAGCATGAAGTCAGGTTTAGATACCCGCAGGTTTAGGTACCTGCAGAAACAACAGAAAAAAAGCCATCGAGGACATCATTTTGTACAGGAACACTACATAAAAACGAAGAGACTTTTTAAAGGGAAATTCAAAGGAATATCCCAAAGGGTGAAGCACATGCAGATGAATACTTAAACTATCAGAGGTTCACATAAAATGTAAATAAACTACTAGGAAAAAAAAAAGTACTTCAGAGACCCTCAGAAACCGGAATATTTAAATAGCAGGGTACAAAATGTTTATAAAGGCTAAAATACATCCTTTAAAATTTGAAGTCATGTCCAAATGAAGAAAAATAGGAAGTTATATAAATGTTGGCAGCAAAAATCCAATAAAGGAGGCCAAGTAAAGAAAAATAAAAAGATCTTGAGGAACAATTTGCTAAAAGCATAATGGCAAGCAGTAAATTCTTTTTAAAACCCAACAGAAGCAGTAAGCCTGCCAGAAAAGCTGTAGGGCCAATAGACCATCAAAGTATAAAAGGAATGTTCAAAGAGATAAGGCTCTAGCAGGAAATGTAAATGAACTCTCCAAATCAAAATTTAATGTAGAGGAGCTCTAGGAGGTTCCCAGGCCAGAACCCCTTTTTATTAGGGATACATCAGAGATCTCAAATCGAATTACTACTGTAAAATGTTTTAAAATAAATAAACAAAGTGAACAATTGAAAAAAAAAAAGGAAAAAAAAAAAAGACCAATCAAATAGCGTTTACCCAGAAGTCCTAAAGGAAATTACCGTAGCCATCACTTAAAATGGCATCCAAACCATGGGAATGGTAGGTGTGAATTTTTGGGTTTTCTGTTTGTTTGGGTTGGGTTTGGATGGGTTTGGGGTTTTTTGCTTTTTATGATTTGGGAAAGGGGGACAAGGGCACACCTCAAACTATGCATCAGCAAGCCTCAGTTTCATTCCAGACAAACCATTAAGAACTACATTAAAGAACAGAATTAACAGATACATAGATGAACATAATGTACTGGGGAGCAGTCGAGATGGTTTCTGGAAAGGGAAATCACAAGTCCCAGGAGGAACACAGAAAATGTGAAAAAGGATGCCTTGGCACATAGCCTTTGATTTCCAAAGGCTTTTAACAGGTTTCTGTGCTAAAAGATTCTGGAGTAACTCGGTCACCCTGGGATAACAAGGAAGGCCTTCAATAAATGAAGAGAATGGTTGAAACAGAAGCAGAAAAACTGGGATTAAATAGTGAGCTTTCTCAATATGGAGAGCCTCTAGAAATTCCCTCAGCATCTGTATCGGGATCTGTGCTCTTCAGCACATTCACAAGTGGCTCAACGTTTCCTGTGTTACTCAGGATAGAAAAAACAAAATTCTGAGAAGAGGATTTCACAATACGCAAAAATTTTACAGTGTGCAAAACCTGTAAGGTATGTAAGGATGATGGTACATATGAGAGTTTCTGACCAGAGAGTGAAGGCATAGACTAGGATTCTTTATTCAGGCAAACCCGCCATCAAGGAGAGTCAGAACAGAGTAGCACGCAGACAAATAAAAGAGTTTTCACAGTTCCTCACAATACAGGATAAAAAGGACATGAAATTACATAAATCAGTGCAAAGATTAAAGCAAGCTAAAGGGCATACTTTTTGTGCAACTCAAAATTAAGCTGTGGAACTCTGCTATAGGATGTTGTGGATTGTATAAATCTAAATGGGGTCAAAAATTGGTCAAATTAATGGGAAGAGATTTTTCCAAAATAGTTTTCCTTATCTCTTTTCTTACCATTAAAGGTCATAAAAAGAATGATGGCTTTTAGCCTGTATATTTGCCTCTTCCTTACCAGCTAGTAAACCATATGTCATATTCTGATGGCTTCTTGCTCTGTCCAGAGCCTTGAGGTAAAACCACCTGCCCTTTTCTTTAAAGGAAAAAGAGATTTTAAAACACTGATAGATTTTAAAACCAGGTTTTACTAGAAGACAAAATATTAAATTAGAACATGGCAACCATTTCATAGATTTCAGATTTCTTTTCCTAGACTTGGAAAAGACAGGGGGCGTAACCAGGCTCCTTAGGAATAAGTCTGGGGGTGGCAGAATTTCGGCTCCCGCCAGTAAAAAGGAGAAAGGACCTATAGCCCAGCTGAAGTGCTTATACACTAATGCACGTAGCATGGGCAACAAACAGGAGGAGCTGGAAGCCATTGTGCAGCAGGATAATTATGATGTAGTCGCCATCACAGAAACGTGGGGGGATGACTCACGTAGCTATAGTGCTGCCATGGATGCCTATAGGCTCTTCAGGAAGGATAGGCAGGCAAGGAGAGGCGGGGGTGTGGCCCTGTATGTTAAGGAGTGTTATGAATGCTTTGAACTTAATGATGGTGATAATGGGGTTGAGTGTTTATGGGTAAGAATCAGGGGCAGGGCTAACAAGGCAAATATCGTAGTAGTCTGTTATAGACCGCCCAACCAGGATGAGGAAGCAGATGAAATATTCTATAAACGGCTCAAGATCGCGAGCTCTTGTCCTTGTGGGGGACTTCAATTTGCCGGACATCTGCTGGGAATACAATACAGCAGGGAGGGAACAGTCTAGAAGGTTCCTGGAATGTGCTGGGGATAACTTCCTGACACAGCTGGTGAGAGAGCCAGCTAGGGAAGGTGCCCTGCTGGATCTGTTGTTTGTAAACAGGGAAGGTCTTGTGGGGGATGTGACGGTTGGAGGCTGTCTCGGGAACAGCGACCATGAAATGATAGAGTTTTCGATTCTGCGAGAAGCAAGGAGAGGGGTCAGCAGAACTGCTACCTTGGACTTCCGGAGGGCGGACTTTGGGCTTTTCAGGAGCCTGGTTGACAAAGTCCCCTGGGAGGCAGTCCTCCAGGGCAAAGGAGCCCAGGAAGCCTGGATGATTTTCAAGAAGGAAGTCTTAAAGGCGCAGGAGCAGGCTGTCCCCATGTGCCAGAAGACAAGCCGTCGGGGAAAAAGGCTGGCCTGGCTAAACAGGGAGCTAGTGTTGCAACTTAGGGAAAAAAAGAGGATTTATGGCCTCTGGAAGGAAGGGCAGGCCACTCAAGAGGACCACAAAGAGGTAGTTAAGCTATGTAGGGAAAAAATCAGGAGGGCCAAAGCCCAGCTAGAACTAAACCTGGCTTCTGTTGTCAAGGACAACAAAAAAAGTTTCTATAAATATATTAGCAATAAAAAGAGGACTAAGGATTATCTCTGTCCTCTAGTAGATGGGGCTGGCAACATAATGACCAAGGATGAGGAAAAGGCTGAGGTACTTAATGCAGTCTTTGCCTCAGTCTTCAGCAGTAGGACCAGTTGTTCCCTGAGTACCCAGACCCCTGAGCTAGAAGACAGGGATGGGGAGCAGAATGAAGCCCCCGTAATCCAAAGGGAAATGGTGAGGGACCTGCTTCAGCACCTGGAGGTGCACAAATCTATGCGGCCGGATGGGATCCACCCAAGGGTATTGAAAGAGCTGGCGGAAGCGCTCGCCAGGCCACTTGGTATCATTTATGAGCAGTCCTGGACAACCGGGGAGGTCCCAGCTGACTGGAGGTTGGCAAATGTGACACCCATCCACAAGAAGGGCTGGAAGGAGGATCCGGGGAACTACAGGCCAGTCAGTCTGACCTCGGTGCCTGGGAAGGTCATGGAACAGATCCTCCTCAGTGCCATTACACGGCACATGCAGGAGAACAGGGTGATCAGGCCCAGTCAGCATGGGTTTGTGAAGGGCAGGTCATGCCTATCAAACCTAATATCCTTCTATGATAAGGTGACCCACTTAGTGGATGAGGGAAAAGCTGTGGATATTATCTACCTGGATTTTTGCAAAGCTTTTGACACTGTTTCCCACAGCATTCTCCTGGAGAAACTGGCTGCTCATGGCCTGGACAGGTGTACTCTTTGCTGGGTAAAAAACTGGCTGGATGGCCGTGCCCAGAGAGTGGTGGTAAATGGAGTTAAATCCAGTTGGTGTCTGGTCACAAGTGGCGTCCCCCAGGGCTCGGTGCTGGGGCAGTTCTCTTTAATATCTTTATCAATGATCTGGATGAAGGGATCGAGTGCACCCTCAGTAAATTCGCAGATGACACTAAACTGGGCAGGCATGTTGATCTGCTTGAGGGTAGGTTGGCTCTGCAGAGGGATCTGGACAGCCTGGACCGGTGGGCTGAGACCAATGGTATGAGGTTCAACAAGGCCAAGTGACGGGTCCTGCACTTGGGTCACAACAACCCCATGCAGCGCTACAGGATTGGGGCAGAGTGGCTCGAAAGCAGCCCGGCAGAAAAGGACCTGGGGGTGTTGATTGACAGCCGGCTGAATATGAGCCAGCAGTGTGCCCAGGTGGCCAAGAAGGCCAACAGCATCCTAGCCTGTATCAGGAATAGTGTGGTGAGCCGGACTAGGGAAGTGATCATCCCCCTGTACTCGGCACTGGTGAGGCCCCACCTCGAGTACTGCGTTCAGTTTTGGGCCCCTCGCTACAAGAGGGACATTGAGGTGTTGGAGCGTGTCCAGAGAAGGGCTACAAAGCTGGTGAGGGGTCTGGAGGACAAACCTTATGAAGAATGACTGAGGGAGCTGGGGTTGTTCAGCTTGGAGAAGAGGAGGCTGAGGGGAGACCTCATCACCCTCTACAACTACCTGAAAGGAGGTTGTAGAGAGATGGGGGCTGACCTCTTCTCCCTGGTGACAAGTGATAGGACGAGGGGAAACGGGTTCAAGTTACGTCAGGGGAGGTTTAGATTGGATATTAGGAAACATTTTTTCACTGAAAGGGTTATTAAACATTGGAATAGGCTGCCCAGGGAGGTGGTGGATTCACCATCCCTGGAGGTGTTTAAAAAAAGGGTAGATGGGGCACTTAGGGACATGGTTTAGAAGTGGCTTTTGTCAGGGTAGGTTGAAGGTTGGACTCGATGATCTTAAAGGTCCCTTCCAACCTCAGCAATTCTATGATTCTAAATCTCCCACTTCCCTCCTCTGTCTCTGCAGGGAGGGCCCCCTCCTCTTGTCTTGCTTTTTAAAAAGCTCAGTGACCTTGGTATCAAAAACATTCAGTGTTCCAGATGCACAGAACTGCTCCCAAGTAAAATTTCCCTTTTCCATCGCTTCTACAAGATGGCTGAGAGTCACCGCCAAGCTTTAAGTAAGCGCCCTGTTCCTCTCAGGACTGCCCCAGTCTCTTTTCCTCCCCCAGGCTTTCTGCCTGAGGCTGCCAAAAGCTGCTCCCAGCTCTCTCGGGGAAGGAGAGATCTCTGCCTCCCAGCAGAGAGAGATGCTGCACAAGCACGACACGGCTGAAGCAAGGCGAATTGCTTCCCTCTGCGCTGTTCAGCCACTCCGAAACATAACAAACTGTGCCACGCCATACACAATAAACAAACCAGCCTCCCAACCCATGGGAAGGGCTCAAAAAGCTTGTTAACAGTTCACTGTGTATTTCTGTAGCAGCAAAGGTTCAGAGGCAGTTAGGACTTTAAAACAGATATATTACTACAATGCGACAACGTGGAAAGGTATGTAACTGTTTAAAGTGGCGTTTGAAGCCAGTAAGGTTCAGGTGCTGGAAGGGGAAGGTGGGCTCTCCGTGTCACAAACACGTTTTAGAGAACTGCACTGAGGCTTCCTGGAACTTAGAAAGAAACAAAACTCGCGTTCAAGGGCTGGATGTGAACACTCCCCTTCTCAAAGTTACACTTCGGCTACCAAAAGGCCAGTATCATTTGATTTACCACAATGGCTGACACAGACTATTGATAAGGATTATGGACAACAGAAGGCTGCCTCTCTTCCATACCATTCCTTTACCAGTCACTTTGGCAAGGAAATAAGCGTGATGGATTGACAAGTGTTACAGTCAGCAGTCTGCTTTTGCTGCCATTATCATGACAAATTATACCAGGTAATCTTTGAAAATATATTGTCCTATGAAGTTTCACATTTTACTCTTCAGGAGAGATGCTTGTTATTCTTTTTTCACCCCTGTCTTTTATAAATAGTAAATAAAACAATTTTCAAATTAGCAGAATGCAGTATCTGTTGCAAATCTAATATGCACATGGACAAAGACAGTTACACAATTCTGAGTTGGAAATTACATGGGACCCATAAAATTCCCTAAAAAATGAAAAACTGAACATTGTTTTAATATTGGCTGCATAAATCAACTTGTTAGAGCTCTGCTGCTGCTTCTCTCCCTTATCCTCTTCTGAAGTTTCACTAAAGCTTAATTATGATTGTTCCAGTCACACCATGTACGTTTTTCAACAAAAGCCCTCATTCTTGGGATTTTAAACACAAATAAACAAACAAATAGAAAACATAGGCAACGAATAAACACAAAGGTCAGGAACAATATAGTTTTAACATGTACGACAGCTACTGTGCCTAGTTAAGTTCATTCAAGACTCTGAATGTCAGGTTGGTGTAGGGAAAATTCGCTATGGCAACCTATGATCCATTTTGCACACTGAACAGCAAATTAATCGCTTGGTTTGGAAATAAACATTTATCTGCGTATTCCCCCCAGCACTATTATCGGTAAATATTTTAACAACATGGTTTCCTTCCCCCCAAAACAAACATACTGATTGGGTTCCTAATAATTTCTCCCACTTTAATATGTGTATATTTTGAATGTAATGCATTTGTCTAAAGTGGTATTAAAATCTTTACTTCTTTGTTTTGTAATCATAACTACATCATAAACACTTTGTCAATTACTTGCCTTGGGAGTGCTATGCTATCTATACAAAAACCTAATGTCTTCTTAGACATCTTTAGGAATAAAAAGGCTATTGATACAAACAAGCAAAAGTAAGCAGCTTTTATTCTGCGATTTTTGAGAATAGATACTTGTTTGTGATTAGCAGCGTATTAAAATGCAGACTTCACATGCAGTTGGGTTTCCTCCCATTTACAAAAATACATTAATATGCTGACAAACTGTAACACTTAAATTGCCTGAAAATGTCAGGGTCATAGCAACACCAGAAATTTAATTTAATACAATTCGCTATTCAGAAACTATGCAGATACGTTTGACATATAGTAACCATGCTCTTTAAATGCCCTTTATACTTGACAAAAATGAGTACAGATACTTACCTGGTAGGAAAAGTTCACACATATATGCCAAACCATTTATTAACATCCCTTACTGACTACCCTAAATTAGAGCTGCTGTTAGGTAGAATTAACCTGGAATTGACTTCCTAGTGAAATGAGCTTGCATGCTATCATTTCACTACAGATTCATAAATAATATAATGAGGTTTTGGCTTATGAGCAGAACATTTATTAAAAAAAAATAATTATAATTAACTCAAAAGAAAACAAAGCATAGTACAATCTTTCCTCATTTGTCTCCACTCAAGATAAATTTTATATAGCTTAAAAATTCTCACTGTAGATATCAGAATATACCAGGACTCAATAATCTTTCACATCTTCATGATTCCTGTGAAATATGCCTGATTTTGAAGTCTGATTTGTAGAACTCTGCAAAATATTGTGAAACTTTTAAAATTCCGATATTTTGAACATAAACAAAATGGCCGAGGCACACATTTTTGAATACTCTAATAACATTTTTATTTATGTTTCCTAACAACATGATGAACAGTCTGGAACTCGGTGCATAACTCCGAGATAAAAATCAACCTTGAGATAAGAGTTTCTCTACTCCAGTTCTGGTTCTTGCTAGTGATTAGAATCGTATGACATGGTCATAAAGAATTCTGAAAATAAGCAAGTTCTACTCTCAACTCTGTATTCTCTTCAGATTCGTCAAGCAGCAACAAATTTGAGTAACAATCTCAGTTTTAACCTTCTCAAGACCTACTGCAACTGAATGTGAATATCAGACAACATCAGAAAACCAAAAATAATCTCCTTTTCAAAAAAGCCTGAATTCCTTGGGGGGGTGGTGGTGGTGATGTTCCTTCCCACCTGAAGAAGAATTTGTTCTATAAGAAATGTTGTTTTACAAGCCATGTTCCTGGGTCAGATACTGATTTAAATACAGCATAAAATAAAACTATAGACTACCAAATTAGCACCAAAGGAAACAACACACGCTGAATCCAACAGGACCTTATTCTGCCTTTGTATGGCATTTAGTGAGCACTGAAGCTTGCCTGCATTCAAGGCAACATGCCATAGGTAGGATATGTATTTTTTCCAGTCCCTTCAAGCCACTAAATTTTCAAGGATTTCTTGAAAAGCAGCTTTAATCACTCAGACATGACCCTGAACAAAAAATGTTAACACTTTTGTTCTTGCTGATTTAAACTTTTTAAACACCAATTAAAGAAATTAAACCTTGCACATTTAACTCCAGTAGTTCAAGGAAAATGGATAATGTTACTCTAATTAACTTGTATAGCCACTAACTAGAAAGAAATGAGCCTTCCTTTGAGAAGTGTTGCTGAAGTAGACACTGTGTGCGTCGGGGGGTTGATGCATCTATGTTGTTTGTTACTGCACTTTCTAATATTTACTTTTTAAAATACTTTTCCTACTGTCCTGGTCTGAGGTAAAACAGAACCAACTTTCTGTTTAGTAATTTTAGTTCTTAGCTAGGTCTCTTCTAACTCTCTGAAATTAACAGTATATTGTGTCTGAAATGGTTCATTCAGAGTGATAAGACAGTTTGTGCCAAGGAATGGTATGTACGGAGGTTCTTCATTATAATTATTGCTATAACAACCACGGTCAGCTAATTTCGTTATTTGCCCTGTTGGAGGGTTGGAAGCAGAGGGGCGTAGAAGAGTCCCACCTGCGGAGAGGAGCGGAGAGGACAGGTGACCCAAAACTGACCAACAGGGGTATTCCATCCCATCTGCCCCATGCTCAGTATAAAAGCTGGGGGATCAAAGGGTCAGCTCTCTTCCTTCAGTGGCTGATGTCCAACGAGGACCCTGTCTGTTCATCTGCCTTTGATCCCCATCGGTGAGTTCCTGATTCCAACTCTGGCACCCGGTTCCCACCTGCTGAGTCCAGCCTGGGACCTCCCCAGTGCCTGCCGGTGACGTCATCCTGGGAGCTCAATACGGTTTTGTATATACTGTTATCTATTTCATTATTTTCCTTTTTATCTTATTATTAATATTTCATTAAAGTAGTTTAGTTTCTTCTAAACGCGTAAATCTCTTTATCTCTCCTCCTCCTCTCTGTGCACGAGAGGCTGGGGGAAGAGCATCTGTCACCGGCCATTGGCCAATTTGGCCAAAACCGCGACACCTACTCAGTTCCGCTTTTAATCCACACGCATTTTGATTGTTAGATAGTGTAGTATAAACCAATTTTTATTAGAGTTTAATGAAATTTCAAAATGTGTAGGAAAATTAAAAGTGGTATTGGTTTTGAAAACAAAAGTAATAAAAGAAAACATTTAAAATATGGAAGAAGGAGTTATTATTTCAGCTTCTGTACTAGTACTAGTACAGAAATGGGAAAGAAAAATGGGAAGCTAAACTGGTAAAATTGCCTATATGCCGCCATATGTAAAATAAAGTGGACGAAACACAAAGGAACTGAAATCTCTCCTACAACCTGACCAGTACTGGTCATGAAATGAAACACTGTAAAACATATGCATAACAACAAAGCTTCATTTAATTAATATGTTAATATAATAGATGATTTTACACCGAAATTCTGATTCTGAGTCATACATCCAAAAAAATAATTTTAATTCAGTTATACTAATAAAACTAAAAAGCGGCTAAGCAGTTAAATCAAGATTATTTTTTTCATGTATCTGCTTCTACTGAAATTTTTAAACAATTTATTGCTACTACCCTCAATCTGTGTTTATCATATCTGACACAGATATTGAACCATATCACACAACTTTCATGAAACAAGAATGGGAAAACATAATAAAATAGACAGAAGAGGGGAAAATCCCCAAACTGCCTAGGGTGGCACAGGTTTACATTTCTGCTCCTCATTTATCATTTGTTCCAGGAACTCAAATCAGGGGTTGAAAAACTTGCTACCCTGGTAGTTCTGCCACTATCGGAAATCGAGAAGTCAGGAGTTCTTCTAGTCTTCTGTGCTGTAGGGCAAGGAACTGAGATTATCCTCTCACATTTGGATCTGTGAGATCGGTATTGGGAAAACAATTGATTACAGTATTGGTAAAACACCTCCTGCAGTGCTGTGCTGTACAGCAGGAACCAGACTGCTCGTCTGCCTGGTCCCAGACTCTGATGGAGCCAGCTCACCATACAACAGACATTCACATTCCTCTTGCATCATTTCCTTGTCTAAATTGACTGGCAGCATAAAACTTGAGCGTTAAGTCTTTCACTGTCAATTTCCCATGATTCTGCCAGTTTGTGCTGGCTGAGAATGGTTCATTAAGCCACAAAGGATTAATTAAAATCAGTAAGTCTGAAAGATTCAAAGGTACTGAGAAATTCCCTTACCATTTTTTTGAAAGTTCGTCCTTGGCCAAGTTCCTCGTCTTCTTTTAAACTTGCTCTTGCCTTGCAGTTAAGCAAGTGCAATGTTGCATTTCAGACGTGATATGAAGACTCTGAAGTAAGGAAGGACCTCCCTAAGTCTTATGGCTAGTAATGTCTGGCCTTTTTGTGAAAAATGTCAGGTTTTATGCTTATAAGCATAATGTATGATTTACTTACTGTGTTTGCTATTGTTATTCTTAATAAGTTCAACTACTGTAATTTATCTTTTTTAAGTCTCTCTTGTTAATGTGGTATAACACCTTGCCCATGAGCAAACTGGTAAATATATTGGCCTGAGATGACCAGAAGATGTAAAGTGAAATTTGGAAAACAAACTTATGTTTCTTACCTGGTACAGACACTATTAAGTAACTGTGGAAATCAGCTCATCTCCCTGCACTTCACCTTTTCAGATGATGGTGAGGTTAAATGTATTGAACACTTTGCTACCCTAATACAATACAGCACATTAGAGGAAAGGTATTTGGAGCCCATCACGATGAACGAGTGTGGTGGTGCAACCCACCCTCACCCCTACCCACACATACGTAGGACCTAAAAGTGGCACCTTTCAGCTCGCTAGCATTGCCCACTATTAAGAAATTCACGATCGGAGACCTGTGTGTCTGTGCACATGCGCTTATATGCTTTGCTTAGACATATATATAAAAAAGTATTAATTTGTGATTTATGCCTTTACTCATATGGATATGTATTGAATCGGGATACCTTCTAGTAAGTTCGTGTGAATCTTGCCATCTTCAAATCTCTAACTAAGTCACTGCTCAATTACTTTGTTTACTCACTTTGCAAACCTTTAAACTGGCTAATGATTAAGTGCTGCTAAAATTCAACCTCTCAATCTACCTTACATCATTAATACATTTTGAATAGCTGCTAAATCCTAACTGTGTCAAGTATTTTCATCTGCGACAACGAGTTTTCAGTTCAAGCCAGTCAACTTCTGTAGTTCTGGTTCTCTAACCAATAGCTCAGACCTACAAATATTTAACCCAAAAGATGTTTGTATCAAGAATATGTGTTTAGGTGCTGATGGATTTGATGATCCTCATGGCTCGGTTTCAACTCAAGATATTCTATGATATACAAAATAAGATTCAGTGTGAAACACTTCTTACTGAATCATTGAGTTACAAAAAAGGGAGGGGTTGAAGAAAGGAGTTGTACATCTGTCGGAACTAGAAGAGATAACACCTTATCTAAAACAAAGACATCTGCATACCAAAGAAATTAATACTCATATGATGGTCAAGCCATCTCCAGCATACGGAGGAAATAATATGTTTCAGGGAGAATGACTGTATTTACCTGGAACATCTGGAGCTGTTCAGAAGGAAAAAATGGCTATAAAAGCTAAAATGTTCCAACAAAATAGGCTTTTCCTTAGGGACTGTAACCTGAGGTATTTGGTGTTCAGAAGGGCTTCATTTTGTCTAAAAAAGTTGAAGATTCTCAGCTGAAGAAGGCATAAACAAAGAGAAAATTTCTTCACAATTTTTTATGCTTTTGTGCTTTCTTGTATCATGCCTGTACATCTTTTATAAACATCTGCAACTGGACTGTCCAGTTTTATATATTGTAATTGCATATTTTTTTTTTTTTTCCTAGCTCAGTCACTTTTAAGACAAGAGGGGTTTCACAGTAACACCATATTCCTCACACAAGATGTAAGGAGTGTATCAGCTGTCACACTATGCCTTTCAGCAAATGCCTTCACTTCCCAAAAATACTTCATAGAATCCTAAATCTAACAGCGTGGCATATATAAGCTACCAGGACCAGATGACAACCAGTATTATGGTGGTTTGCAGTGTTAGGAACATGGTAACAAGGAGTTCTGCCTGACCTTGGAATGCACGCATGCTCCTGAAGTTCCAAAATGCATTTAATTCTCTTACTTTAGTAAGACAAGAGAAAATTTTGTGTTCCAAAAACAACAAACTCTACCAATGAGTAAAAATTTAAAACCTTTATCAATTTTTGATGAGACAACTGACAGGTTACTGCTCACTGTTGTCTGCAGTGTCTTTCAGCTAGATGTTACTGCCTCTGTGACAAATGTCACAGAATAGGAAAATACATCTATAATTCATCATATTAGCATAGATTGAGATTAATGGCAGTTTAACTTGGCACAGCTAAGAAGTGGACCCATGACCTGTTTTGTCATCTCTCCTGAGGAAACAAAAACCTTTAGCAAAGGAGTGAGGTAAGCAGTTGGATTCGGTTACCTAATTATTTGTTTTAGCTTGAATTTCTAGTTTGAGAGTCACAGTCCTTAGAGACTTATGACAATACGTGTTTCCCCAGAGCTGTGAACTATATCCGTACTGCCTACTCATTGCCAGAGGCAGATGTTGGTTTACGTGCAACGTTTCCTTTTGTTCTAGCTCTCAATTCTATCTCCCTCCACCTTGACTCGTATACTATTCATATACTTGTCAAAAAAACACCCAGTCTTGAGATTCTCATGCTTGCCCTGAGTTTCATGCTCTTAGAGTTTTTGTCTACATCATTCACAAATTTCATTTGGAATTGATAATCCCCAGGAAAGCCAGAGTAGACAAAAAGGTCAGATTCACACGATCCCACATTATGTACTAGATGATCTAAAAGAGAAACCAAACAATATCCTAAAAAACAGAAGTATGAAGTAAGTTCTTCACTTAAAAAAAATTGAAAACAAGTCTTAAAATAATTAATCATGCATGGTGGATTCTAAACTGCTTCCTTACTTGTTGCCATCACTCAGATCCTGGAACTGAGTTCCCTCCCCTCCCTGCCTAGCACTGCTTTAAGCCTCAATGTTGACCTGCTCTATTCTTCTTAAGATGAAATCGTATCTTTTTTAATTTTACTCTCAACATACCTCAAATACCACAGGGTCAGCCACTTTCCTTTTCTTGAGATTCTAATGCATTTGTATTCTTTCTCTAGCGCATTCCTTCTGGTTGAAAAAACTGTTGCAAAATTTTCAAGGCTTTTGAAAGGCTTTAGAATGATATATAAAAAGAAGTGTTCATGCAATATACATCTTACCAAGCTAACAGCATTTAGTTTTCTATTCAGTCTTCACAGAGATTACAAGTGCCACTAATACTGATATAGAGATCTGGTACTCAGAGGGCTCTGAACCCTCCCTTCTACTGTTCTGCAGCCATTGAGGCTCCTACTGCCACAGCAAAGTACATCTGGCCATGCAAAATAATTTAGGTTTCCCCTTCAACTTTCTCCTAGAAACATAAATATTAGATGAGAGTAAAAAACCATCTTCCCCAGGCATTGAACTGATCTCCAGTAGCAACAAATACAGGCTGATAGGAAATAATTGTGATAGAACAGGGGGTAATAGCTTTAAACTAAAAGAGGGAAGATTTACGCTAGATATAAGGAAGAAATTTTTTACGCTGAGGATGGTGAAACACCGGAACAGGTTGCCCAGAGAGGTGGTAGATGCCCCATTTCTGGAAACATTCGAGGTCAGGTTGTATGAGGCTCTGAGCAACCTGACCTAGTTGAAGATGTCCCTGCTCATTGCAGGGGTGTTGGATTAGATGACCTTTAAAGTTCCCTTCCAACCCAAAGTACTCTATGATTCTTGAAACAGAACAATAACACATCATGTAAACTGTGGTATTTCACAGAATCAAAGCACGGTTGAGGTTTGAAGGGACCTCTGGAGGTCATCTTGTCCAACCCCCCTGCTGAAGCTGTGTCACCTAGAGCCAGTTGCTTAGGACCATGTCCAGATGGCTTTTGAATATCTGCACGGATGGTGACTCCACAACCAATCTGGTCAACCTGTGCCAGTGCTCAGTCACCCTCACAGTCAAAAAGTTTTTCCTGATATTTAGATGGCACCTCCTGTGTTTCAGTTTGTGCTCATTGCCTCTGACCCTGTCACTGGGCACTACTGAAGAGAGCCTGGCTCCATCCTCTTTACACCCACCTTTCAGATATTTGTACACATTGATAACTTCTTGCCCTGAGCCTTCTCTTCTCCAGGCTGAACATTCCCACGTCTCTCAGTCTTTCCTCACAGGAGAGATGCTCCAGTTCCTTCATCATCTTTGTGGCCCTTTGCTGGACAGTCCATGTCCAGTCCATGTCCAGTCTGACCATGACTCTTATGCTGGGTAGCCCAGAACTGGACACAACATTCCAGGTGTGGCCTCACCAGGTCTGAGCAGAGGATAAGGATCGTCTCCCATGGCATGCTGGTAAAGCTCCTCCTAATGCAGCCCAGGAGACCATTAGCCTTCTTTGCTGCAAGGGCACATTGCTGTCTCACATTCAACTTGGTGTCCAGCATGACTGACAGGTGCCTCTCTGCAAAAACTCTACAAACTCTTTCCTGTAAAAGCTTTACAGATCACGGGATGCCTGATGATCTCAGGCATTTCTTCAGCAGGGAATTTTTACCATGTTAGTAGAAGACTTCTCACATGATAATTCAGCTATTAGAATTTCAGAAGCCAAAAGGAATAAAATTTCATCTCTAAATGCATACACACATGCACATGTGCACACACACACACACACACAGAGGTTTGCATTCAGGCACTCATTTACGCTGTTAACCAGGAATCTCTTTTAACTAAAGACATCCGATTCATTCAAATCCCTCTCCTCTAACCCCTCCAAAGGGTTCAAAACTATTCTGCTGTATGCAAGAAAGGCACCAGAAGATAGCCAGCAGGTTTGCCACATGGACGAACAGTTTTCACCATTTTCCCACACTGATTACAAGGCAAAACCAATAGCCTTGTTTTTCAGGTCTTGTGTACCCATGAGCTCACAAGTGGCAAACAATACAGGCTCATGTGAAAAGACAGGATATTCCTACCATTTCAGGTTTACATTAGCATTTCATCTCATAATTAACTTGTGCTACTTTTGAAATACGTTCTATAAATGTATTTAATTTTTTCCTCTCTTTTCCCATACTATTCTGCCTGTGCTGTGAACAATAGTCTGTAAAAGAGCATTCTCTAACCCGGAATGAGAATCTGTATAATGAGACAGTGACACAATCAAAGAATATTTTTCTGTTTATACAGAGAAAGCAGCTTTCAGTAGTTGTATACATACTTCTCAGAATTTAGTAACAACCACCAGCACAGTAAAGCGGGTAGATGCTAGGTAAGTAAATAAGAAGGAAGTTTAAACCACAGAAGAGAGTGACAGGCACTGACACAGTTACTTACCTTTACTCCTTTTTGCCTTCAAAAAACATAGCATTAATACTAATAAAATAGGAAATTAATGATCTTATGCTAATGTTCCCCCAAAGTTCCGTTTTATTAAATGTCTCCCCCTCCTCTATTCTTTCATTTCCAAACCTCATCTCATTTAGATGAAAGAGCACAAAGTAAGAGTTGCGTTTCCAGTGGTTTCATGTATAGCAGCTGCCAGTTCCTTCATTCCTTTCTTGTTTTTCTGACGCACACCGAAAATCACAAATCACAAATGTGATCACCATGTTCCTCTCTTAATACTGACTCTGTCTTTATATTGCAACAGCTTAGTTGGCTTCTACCTTTCGAGCAGAGTGCACTCCCTGCTGGCTTGGCAAATGTGTTATTTGACTATTTTTCAGGCTCAGCTATTCGCTGCATGCCCAGTAGGTACATCCAGATACTTAGTTTAGAGTGAAGCCATTAAGCAAACAGCACTGAGGGGCTTATTTGCCAGGGATCAGGAATGGCTTCCATTTACTATAGTTTTCTATAAAAACTGCCTCTGCTACATTTCTTGCAGTTGGGAAAAGAAATGAAACAACGCAGTGAAATGTCAAAGCTGCCAAGATACACAAAGTCAATTTATTGTTACTGAAATAATGCAAACTTGGACGTAGAAGATCAATGAGAATGGAAGATCCTGGGACAGAGAATGAATGTGGAAAGAGATCGCTAACATTATTAGAGAATGAGGTTCTAGGGGAAATCACACAACTACGAGACTGACTTAGTATGCGAAACAGGAGACCAAATGCTTTTGATGTTGATAGAGTTTCTATTCCTCAGAAAAACATTTAGGTATTTTTCACACACTCGGCCTAAAAAAGATAATGATACCTTATATTTTATTTTTATAAATGTCAAGGACACTGCAGAAACACCATTCACCCAGATTAACTCTGGAAGGAGCAAACAGGAAACACCATGATTTAAACAGAGGCTAGACAAACAAAACTGCATCTTTAAGGAAAATTTTATCTTTTGGAAGGAAAAAGCACAAAATTAAAGGACTAAGTTAAAGAACTGAACAGATCAAAGATGGGAGGTGTGACATTTCCTTAATTGAAGTGGCAGAAATGTCTGGCAATCACCAGCTGGAAGAGCGCACTGGGAATAATGAAGAACACACACAAACATACACACACAAAGAAAGAGAAAAGCATGATATGTGTTGGAAGTAGAAAGTACAAAGATAAAATAAAACTTTCCAAAACTCAAACTGAGCTGGACCTCACACAAACTTTAAACACACTGAGGAAAGATGAGGGACTAACAAAAAATGAGTAGAGGGAAAAAGTTAAAAATACTGCAGATGTGACCAAAAAGCTTTGTCTTAGTACCACTGGAGAACTAGGGTTCTCCTGGATTGTTTTGTACCAGTGTGATGCTGTAATGGGCTGCACATTATATTTACTTCTATTTTAAGTTAGTATCATGACCCCTTAAGGACAGCAGTTACACACACACACACACACACACCCCATACAAAAGGAAAATTTTGTTTATTTCCATAAGGAGGCACTGAGTGGGTTCATGTTAAAAAAAAAAAAGAAGTTCCAGAGAACAACCCGGATGGCAGGGTACAGGCATAGCAGGGAAGTAGCAGACTGCAGCTTAACCAGAGAAAATGAGACTAGTGTTAGGAGAACACGGCAGAGGACCTGGGCTCAGAGATGACGGAGAGGAAAACAGGATCAAAGAAGATGCAAATTCACTAAACTTCAGGGCTCTTATCTCTGGACACACATTTAACACATTGAAGAGTCTACTACACATAAACCTACAAATAAACAATGACACCTAACAGAAGCGTAAGAGGGAATACTGTGTACGATTCGTCGTGAGCATGTGACAGAAGTTAGCCACCGAGGTCCCTGTGGGGTGACAGTGTGGTTGAAGAAATGTGGTGGGTTGACCCCAGCTGGCAGGTAAGCCGACCCCTCCAGTGCCTCGCTTGCCCTCCCCCAGCAGGATGGCGGAGAGAAGGCCAAAAGCAATCAAACTCGTCAGTTGATTTAAAGACAGTTTAATAAGTGAAGTTAAAAAAATGAGGAAAAAACCCACGTGATGCAAAAGCGATCACTCACCACCAGCAGACCCGTGCCCAGCCAGCCCCTGAGCAACGGCTACTTTGGAAAAATTTCCCGCCCAGTTCTATTGCTGAGCGCGATGTTATGGGATATCCTTTTGGTTATCTGGGCTCAGCTGTCCCAGCTGTGTCCCCTCCAAGCCTCTTGCCGACCCCCAGCCAACTCGCTGAGTTGTAAGAACAAGAAACGGAGAAGGCCCTGATGCTGTGTAAGGACCTTTCACCAAAAGCCAAAACACGCCTGTGTTGACAACACCGCTTTGGTCACCAGTCTAAAACACAGCACCGTATGGGAAGAAAATTAGTTCCACCCCAGCCAGACCCAGTACAGAGTATCAACAGGAATCCAGAATTTCTCAGATGCATGACAAGAGTAGCTGATGTACTGCCTACTGTGAGTCAGTGCACGCAAAAATGTTAGCAAAATGCGAAGTGATACGAACACTACTTTAGTGATAATGGTGACAGAGGTGAGAAACAAATCCCCAAAATTTCTGTCCCAGAATACTGTAAAAACATATCTGTGAGAGCGAAGATTTTTTTAATTATTATCAATTTGTGTGGCACTATATGGTTATAGAATAATAAATAAACTACCTTAATATACTTTCTAACCCCATATATGCTTTTGGTTACTAAGCATGTATTTATCAGAAATGGCAACAATTTGCTCCACTTGCCATCCAAAGCACACAAGTTTAATCAGTAAAGGTAATTTTCAATGAGATTTTGTGGGATTTAGCAGCAGATTGTCTTCTTTTTTCCCAAAGAAAACCTCATGAATTTGCATGTTAATAGGATGGAGGTGTACGCCCAAAACTTCATGTTCGTGGCATAAACCTCCCTGCTGCTGAAAAAAAATTGGAGGAAAATCACGCATACATAAAATAGGAACAGATGAATATTGCATTTGTCTGTTAAAACATAAGAAGTTTGCATAACATGCTTTTTCTCATGACGCTTGAGTTTTGTAGTTAGACTGATACAACTTATGTCTAGACCTTTGCTGTTATCAAAATCAAGTTAACAGGTGAGTACATTGATAGCTAAAGGAGGTCAACTCTTGATTTTAGTTGTGTGTTAAGGGGAATGCATAAAGAAACACAAGGTAAGATTTACACGTTCTCATCGGCTGCATAAAGAAACCGTCTGCAAGAGAATAACCTACAGTTCCCAGAGAAGGGCCACAAAGATGATCAAAGGACTGGGAAGGCTGCCATATGAGGAAAGGCTGAGAGAATTGGGTTTGTGCAGCCTTGAGAAAAGAAGGCTTAGGGGAGACCTCATCAACATGTTCTGGTATTTAAAGGGGGGCTACAAAGAAGATGGAGATTCCCTTTTTACGTCACATGGAAAAGACGAGGGGTAATGGGTGCAAGTTACTCCTGGTGAGATTCTGATTGGACACAAGAAGAAAATTTTTCATAACAAGAACAATCAGCCATTGGAATAATCTCCCCAGACAAATGGTGGATTCCCCAACGCTGGAACTTTTAAGATTCAGCTGGACAGGGTGCTGGGCCATCTTGTCTAGACAGTGCTTTTGCCAAGAAAGGTTGAGCCAGATGATCCTCGAGGTCCCTTCCAACATGGTATTCTATGATTCTATGATTCTATGGTTCCTGGACACACAAAGAAAGAGTGGGCAATTAATATGGGGAACTGCTGATTAATAGGATCATTTGGGTAATTATTGCATTAGTTGCCTGACTGGTACTTATATTCCGTTAAATGTATTTCTGCTTTGTCAAATGGGCTGTAGTCTGATTTCTCCTGAAGGTGAAAGGGTCCTACCTAAACTACAGGGAAGTAACTGCTGTCTCGCAGTTCTCTTTTAGGTTTACACCATCAGGCTGTATCACCACCGGAACTACAAAGGAAGATTACAGGCCACTAACTGGTATCTGGTGGTACAATGGTCAACTCATACCCTTTTCTGAGGTGTAAACCCTAGCTCTTCTCTATTCATTTTCCTTGTTTATAGGGTGAGTCTAGTGGCCACCATTAAACTCTCTTAGATATAATTCTGCCTTGAAAAAGAGACTGAAAGAGAGGGGTAAAACAGAGTGAGAAGCCATAAAAACGGAGTTGTGGACTGCATGTGAATTTTCAGTGTGAAACTTTTTTATTCTTTTTTTTTTCAGGAAAGTGTGCCCATATACATTTTCAATCCAAATGTGCTCCATCAAGCTTCTCACAGAAGATCACAGAGTACACTTATGCAATGAATGCAAGCTTCGGGAGACTGCTTGGAAATAGTATAATGTTCAGCCAGTGTCTGGAAGGAGCTCAAAGTGACTAGACAACAGATGTCTGGGATGCAAGCACTGAAGAGCACCGCTGCATTAAGTCACTTCACCGTAGTTTCTTTAAGCTTTCAGGTTTGCTGGAAGGGACTGATACCAAACACATCCTCTAAGGGCTCATGAAAGTTATGTGCTAACTGCTCAAGCTTTACTTCTCACTTATCATCAATCAGACCTGCTGAAATTTTCCAAAAAAGGATCTCAAAGAGTCACACTGAGGAATTACTGAAATGTCATCTTCACAGATGATGCCATCTGTTGAGCGCCATTACTTCCAGACAAAGGAAATTATTTCTTTTTGTTGTTTGTATAACATGTGGTGGCAAAGCTATACCTACAGGTCTCAAAGGTATACGCATTATGAATTGCTTCGAGTTCCAAGATGTCAATGTGAAGGCACAGCTCCATCAAACACCACAGATCCTGTGTAGTAGACTCCATCCCATTTTCAAGACAACAATCACCTTTTAAAAACCAGCTTCCAGACTGGACAATGCACAAAGGCTAACAAAGGTGAAGTACCTGACAAGGTACCTGAGAAGGTGTTATGTACATACACACTGCCACAGTTCCAGCTAAGTGAGACAACTTGGAAACATGGAAAACTATTGGATAAAAAGGGCTGAATATGCTCAGCAGAAGGTAAGTCATCCCAAATGTCTGTAACTGCCCTGAATTTTGCACACTGAGCAGGAAGAAGAGACAAACAGTTAATGTTACTAAGAGAACAGGGCTGTCAAAGAAGGAAAGCATCACACAGACGTTGAAAATCTTCTCCCAGGACAATTTCCACATTGGCCCACACATCAAGATAAGGTGTCAAGGAGATGTCTTGCTAACAAAAATCGTCTGTAGCTGTTGCCAGATCCTGTTGAATATGCAGGAGCTGTGGACTAATTAAGTGGCAACACGAACCACAAACTGAAGATCTTAACAGCGGGTCAGCCTGGCAGCTATGGGAAAATAAGTGCCCTCAGAGTTGGAAGACAAAAAGCAGTCTTGCAGCCTGGCCAATACGTTCAAAGACAAATGATCACCTGGATTTGAACTTGAAAATTCATAAAAACAACTTGCATGCAAGTTCAGAACAGTGTAATCCCTTCAAAATGTTCTTCAAAATAAGGAAATAAATCTCTACAGAAACAGAATCATATCTTTGCACATCGTCAAATCATAACTTTGTATAGAGTGTAGGTGTCAAGGTTTTGGCAAAGGGAAGGCTGCACAGGTGATCTATGTGAGGAGAGGCTGGGGTTGCCCAGTGCCAGGGCAGCCAGCTCGAATGGGCCCACTGTAGGGCACAGCTGTGCCCAGCAGCCAAACTGGTGGTGCCTTTGTGAAAATCTCACAAAGGCAGAGGAGGCATGGAGAAAAAAAGAGAGAGAGAGAGAAAAAGAAGTGCAAACACCAAGGTCGATATCTACTCCATGGTGCCGGTGCAGATATTCCCCTGCAGCTCATGGAGATGACCATGCCAGAGCAGGTGGATATTTCCTGAAAGAACTATGGAGAGGACCCAGGCAGGAGCAGGGGAAAAGGAAGGAGGAGCAGAGAGGAGCTGTTAGGGACTGACTACAACCCTCCTTTCTCCCTGCACCTCTTGGGGTTGGAGGTGAAGGAGTTGGGAACGAAGCCGAGCCCGGGAAGAAGTGGCAGGAGCGTGGAGCGGGGGGAAAGTATTGTTTTAATTTTGTCTTTGTTTCTCACTACTCAAATCTATTTTAATTGGCAAGAAATTAAATTAACTTCCCCCAATCCAAGTCTGTTTTGGCCATGATGTTAGTTGGTAAGTGATCTCCCTGTTTTTATCTCAGCCCACGAGCTCTTTCATCTTATTTTCTACCCCTGTTGAGGTAGGGGGAGTGGGTGAGCAGCTGGGTGGGCATCTGGTGCTTAGCCAATGTTAACCCAGCACACTCCTGAGAATTGACAGAGGCTTACAAGGTAGCAGGATGATGAAATTAACCAAATGACCACCTGTATCTTAGGTCAAGCGCTGAATGTAAGAGGACCTTAAGATGGTAGAAGGTACTGTAGTTGTATGCAGTAAAGGAGAAAAATAGTATCAAGTCTTCCAACAAATACTTAAGCCTGTTGATATGCAGGAATGAGCCGGTGGGAATAATGCAGACAACCAATGATGGATAAAGTGCTGCCACCTGTGAGGTTGCTTAAATTACTATTGAGGTTGACCTTGAGGACCACCTAGGGGAAGGAGGTAGAAAGAAAGAGTCTCATTCATCCTATGAGTCATTAGAAAGATTGTGAGGGAACACAGGATGACATAGCTTCAAAGAAGTGAAGGACTTAAATCAGTTCTCTCCTGTAGATTTCTCCATTTCCTTTGGGAGCCCTGTGCAAAAATAAAAGTACAAAGGGTACCAACAGGAGGAGGTACCTGATAGATCATGAACAGTTTTCAGTGCTATAAAATAATTGTTGCCAGTGGCTGAAAAGTCCTCTAAGGTACCATTCAAGACAGATTCTGCAGCTTCAGATATTTTATTGATGAGTTCTTACTGGTGAACAAAGCCAAACCAGTTCACTCTGAAATCTGAGGGATACAATAGAATAAGCCGTTTCTTCTAGTAGTCAGTATCTTAACATCCCTTTTTCTCGTGAGTCACATGCCTCTACACTGCTCTGATGCAGCCATGTAAGTAAGGGAAAAGGACAGCAGAATACATGTAGGTACTCAATATTCCTGGGGGTTTACCAGTTGTAGTTCATTCATTTTATAGATGACAGTAAGAGGGTAACAGTTGCCAAATTGCCTGGTCAGGCTTCAGCAAGGCCTCACTGATGGAAAATAATCTTGCATGGGCTAATAATGAAGAAAACTTCCATTACACCATGTCTGCCCTAACTCTTTGAATGCTGGATAGAAGTTTCCAGGATCAAGCAGCACACCGGATCAGCACAAGGCAGCAGGTTGAACTTCAAAAGCCCCAAAGCCCAAGGACACCACTTTCCAAGGCACGCATACCAATAAGGAGACGGGTGTATCTGTCTCCTCCTTGGCCACACTGCCATACTATGACATGCACAGAAGATATCCTGAAGAGAAGTTCAAACTTGTGGCTCCAGAGAAAAAGACTTAATAGAGTGAATTACCCAGGAGAGGTGCAAAAAACCAGGGTTTGGATATGTGCTTGGTATTGACCCCTAGTATCAGCACCCTCTCCAATGCTTAGAGCAGACATGGGTCACAGAATCACAGAACTGATTATGTTTGAAGGGACCTCTGGAGGTCTTTAAACTAGGAACGACAGGGAAGGGACCAGCTGCCCTCTGAGGGACTGATGACCCTTTTGAGGGTTGATGAGCAAAGGGCCTGGGGTGATGTGACAGGAAGGGATCACAAATTCAGAAGAACAGTCCTAGCTCTTTCAGCCTTTCCTCATATGAGAGATGCTTCAGTCCCTTAATCATCTTTGTGGCCCTGTGCTGGAGATGCTCCACTAAGTCCATATCTTTCTTTTACTGATGAGGTCCAGAACTGGTCACCTTAATTAGATGAGGCCTCACTAGTACCGAGTAGACAGGATGAATCACCTCCCTTAACCTGCTGGAAATGCTCTTTCTAGTGCAGCTGCAGGATACTGTTGCCCTTCTTTGCTGTGAGAGTGCATTTCTGGCTCATGGTCAGCTTCTTGTCCACCAGAACCCCAAGGTCCTCCTTTGCCAAGCTGTTTTCCAGCCAGTTGAGCCCACCATGTACTTGTGCATGGGGTTACTCCTCAGGTGCAAGACTTTGCAACTCCCCTTGTTGAACTTTGTAACATTCCTGTCAGCCTATTTCTCCAGCCAGTTGAGGTCCCTCTGGATAGCAGCACAACCCTCTGGAGAATTAGCCACTCCTCCCAGTTTTGTATCATCTGGGAACTTGCTGAGGGTGCACTCTGTCCCATCACCCAGGTCACTAATTAAGATGTTGAACAGTATTGGACCCACTATTTAGTCCTGGGTACACCAGCAGCTACTGGCCTCCAACTAGACTTTGGGCCACTGATCACAACTCCAGGCCCAGTCATTCAGCCAGCTTTTAATCTACCCCACTGTGAACTTATCTATACCTGTACTTTGTAGTTTGTCTATGATGATGTCATGGGAGAAAATGTCAAAGACTTTACTGAAACTGAGGTAAACAACATCCACTGCTCTCTCTTGCCCACGAAGCTGGTCACCTAATTGCAGAAGGTTATGAGGCTGGTCAAGCGTGATTTCTCCCTTGTAAATCCATATTGATGACTCCCAGTCACCTTCTTGAGCTCCATGAGTTTGGAAATGGTTTCCAGCAGGATTTTCTGCATCACCTTCCCAGGGACAGAGGTGAAGCTGTCTGACCTGTAGTTCCCCAGATCTTACTTCTTGCCCTTATTGAAGATAGGGGTATTTGCTCACTTCCAGTCTTCAGGATCCTCTCCTAATGACCATGACCATTCAAAGATAATTAGCAGTGGCCTCACAATGACATCAGACAGCTTCCTCGGCACTCATGGGTGCAACCTGTCAGGCCTCATGGACTTATGCATGACCAGTTTAAGTGCTCCCTAACCTGTTCTTCTTCCTCCAATGGTAAGTATTCCTTGCTCTAGACTTTCCCTCTGGTTTCAGGGGCCTGGGATTCCTGAGGGCTGGTTTTATGAGTAAAGACCAATACAAAGAAAACATCAAATACCTCGTCCTTCTCTATGCCATTTGTCACTAGTTCCTCTGTCCCATGCAGCACTGGGCCCATGTTTTTTCTAATGGATGAATGGGTGAATGCCCACAATCAGACTTGAATCACTGGCGTCAGCACCAAAAAATATAATGTATCTCAGGAAATGGGGTTAACACCCCACAGCTGGCACAAGACTGAAAGGGACTCAAAGCTGAGTTTCTGAAACCAAAAAGGCAAAGACAACTTCAGAGCAAGAAATGCCTGGTAGAAGAGCAATTCAGCTCGGTACAGTGTGAAATGGCTGCAGATATTCTTGTATTTTACATGTTGTCTAGGAAAGAAAGAGCTTGAGCAGGTCTTTTAGAGGTATTGCAATAGAAAAACCTTCTGATGTCACACAGGAATACACATAGAATCATAGAATCATTCAGGCTGGAAAAGACCCTTGGGATCATCGAGTCCAACCATCAACCCCACTCTGCAAAGTTCTCCCTTACACCATATCCCTTAACACCACATCTAAACGAGTCTTAAACACATTCAGGGATGGGGACTCCACCACCTCCCTGGGCAGCCTACTCCAGTGTCTGACCACTCTTTCTGTGAAGAATTTTTTCCTCATGTCCAGCCTAAACCTACCCTGGTGCAGCTTGAAGCCATTCCCTCTTGTTCTATCACTAATTACCTGTGAGAAGAGACCAGCACCAACCTCTCTACAATGTCCTTTCAAGTAGTTGTAGAGAGTGATGAGGTCTCCCCTCAGCCTCCTCTTCCTCAAACTAAACAGTCCCAGCTCCTTCAGCCGCTCTTCATAAGATTTATTCTCCGTCATGTACTTTCTTTCAAATATAGATGTATTTTTACAGTGGTATATCAATTAATCTGAGAGCACCCACCAGTTCCCTTTACAAAATGAATGATATAATATTTTCCTTTTAATTTATCTTTCATTTTATTTCCTGAACCCTTATTTTACTCTATAGGAAATATTAGTCAAAGAAAAAGTTTCTTCCATACTAAACAGAAATCTGAACTCAAATCTCTTATTAAATTCTCCAAATACAGAGTTTGTTTACATCCCCTTCCACCACATGTTTTTTTAAAATTATCTCAAGAGAACAGGATGGAGAAAATTTCAGTGATATGTTTGTATCAGTCCTTTAATTTACTGAGGATGCTATCTGGCTAGCTTCAAGCATTTAGAACACACATATCTGAGTTCAGGCACTGTAAGTACGAAACCATTAAGATACTTTTGAAAAAAATACATCCATAAAGTCAAATTACGAGGGGTTTGCAGTGAGACAGTGGCAATCATCATCACTCAGGGTTAGCAGGAGATTTTGCTGTTTTTTTTCTTTTCCTTTTCTCCCCACACTCCTTTAATTTCAGACTCAGAAGCTTCAACATTTTGATGTCCCCATATAGAAACAGAGAAGTCTGGTTATTTCTAACTGCATAAAAGAGCTCCTACAGAATTTGGTTAAAGCCATGCATATCAACACTCTGATACACATAAGGAACAGGAATAATCTATTTGGCTCAGCGTCCTGATTCTGCACAGAGTTTTGGAGTGCAAACCCATTGTTTTTAATGTTCTGATTCAGTCTGGCTGCTGTTAACTATCTGCTGCACAGATAGCCCAGGGCCGTGAATTTCTTAAAGTTCATTGGCTTTTTTTTCTGCAAGGATATAATATCACTGGTTTGGGTGATTGGTAGCTGTGTAATAAATAAAATGAACTTGGCATTCTAGCATTATCTAATGAGACTGAATTGCATTTTTAATCTTGCTTATAGTAATCAATTTATATTGTGGACTGCTGAGATATTATCTATGTGGAATGCAAATGCATTTTTTTCATGTAGAATTGTTGATATTAATGACATTTTTGCACTTCTGTGAAGCACAGACATGTGAATATGTATCATTTTATGTATAATCTTAAGTGTCTCAATTTGATGTAACAGATGATCACTGAGAAAAGATCTTGATCTCTCACTAGCAATACTTTCTGGTTTGTGTACTTAACACAGTGAAGGATATTTTTTGCTTTTTGGTTTGAGATTATTTTGTTATGTTTTTGGTAGATTTTATGGAAAACATTAATAATAGTATAGTATTAATACAATATATTAACATTCTATTACTATTAGTATCAATAGTTCATATTATGTTGGTATTTGCATTACTAATATTACTATTTACATAATATAATACTAAATACATTCATATCTACATACACACACACACATGAAATTCTAACTTCTGTAAAACATCTGTAATGAAATTTTAAAAAGCAGCATTAAAACCATTACAGAATATAGCTGGAGAAAAGGCAGAAAAAAGATGACTGCTTCTAATATACATGTTCACAATCAATAACCAGTCTGATATTATAAATGTCAAAAATACTTCTCTCAACTATCTCCTTAATCAAATATGAAGTGCAATCTGTAACTTGTAAAATCACCCAAATTAATATGAATATTATTGAGAAGTATTCAGGAAATAGTACTAGTAACCGAATAAAAAGAATTGAGCAGTCTTTATACTTACTTTTATGTCTTCTATTCCGCGTTTTCTATATTATAAATTTGGAATTTATTAGACAAATTTATTTCACATTTTGATTAATATAGTCTAGGTTTAGATTTTATTATAACTAGCAGAATCCAAAACTTTTACAGTCTGTATGAGCTGCGATTTTTTGTTTTAGCTTTAAGGATCGCACGGTACTAATACTGAACTTCAGCAGGAATTCAAACTTGTTTCAAGATGATAAATCAATAATAAATGATCCAAAACACATGAGCATATTCAGATGTAAGAAAAAGTGTTAAAAAATCAATAATATCCCTATAAGCACACCGATTAACCTAATTAGAAATAAATAAAAGTAGAATGTGTCTCTATGCACTACAATGCTCTCTGCATATACATCTTTCCTTTAAGTTGGTATCTCAAATACTGCTACGTCCAAGTTCATAATCTGCAGACTTCATAACACCGATTGACTTGAAAGGAAGAACACAAGCAACTAATACAGTGTTACAGGAACATTTTAGATTTTCCTTGACGGTATCACTTCTTTGTATTGTTTAGCCTTGAAGACTTAGGAAGATCACACCCTGAAATGGTAAGGGCTATCGGCACACTAGTAATGAAGAATCCCAACAGGCGAGCAGTGTATGCATCCAGAACTTGAATCAAAATATGTGAAGTCTCATATACATTTATTTTTAGATCAATGGGATTAGGCAAGACAGTATATCGCCATTATATGGTAGCCATAATTACAGAACATTGCAATTCCATTAAAAGGGACTTACCAATCTAGTTTCATTACATTTCTCTCTTTACCTGGAAAACCTTTTTTTAAAAAAATCAAAAATTCACATTCAAAATACACATGATACAACAGAGCTATGTAAATATGTTACCTCAAAAATGTAGTATGAACAATTCGTGATTTGTGTGCTTTTAAATACAACTCCCTTTCTGTCAAACAACTAAACCATTATTTCTTTTCAAAAGACAAGTAACTGCTTCTGGAAAAATATCTGAATTCTAAAAAGAAAAAGAAGCATTGAAACAATAAGAATATGATAAGCATCTTGACAGTAGAAAAACAAACACTGTGATATTATGATGGAAGCATAAAAATCATGTAAGCCGTAGGCTGCACCAGAAAAAAGGCAATATAAAGAAAGCAGTCAAATAAATATATACAAACTAGCACAAATCCTTTTGCACTGACATTTCATGCAGAAAGAAAAATACAATATTAGAGCTCTATTATGTATCACCTAACCAAGATGATGACAGTGCTTGTTAAACACGAAAGCAGGTTAGAAAGGGTAAGGCAGAAAACACAATAATGGGAGAGCTTAATTACTCCCAAGCAGTCCGGTAAGAAATCATGGTAAGATATGATGCAGGGCCTACATTTTTAGATGCTGTAAGTAACAGTTTCTTGGAACCATTAGAGAAACCACAAGAGAAATAACTCTTGATTTTGCATTAAGCCAGGCATAGGATCTGTTTCAACACGTAATCATCAAAAAAAGAATTTAGAAACACTGACTACAATGTACTCAACTTCAGTGTTCTTCTGGGAGCAAAACATACTTAAAAAATCCACCAAAAATAATTTAACTGCCAACAGGACAAGATTAGCAAGGATAAAAATAAACAGAAAAACTAATGGGTAAAATGCTTGAAGGTTACAGAAAAACACTTCCATAGAGTTCAGATAAATACGTATGCTCTAGCAGGAAAAAAAAAATAATCAAGGATAGCTTTTAAAAAAAAGGAGCTGGAATGACAAAATAGCAGAACAAAGACGACTATTAGTTGACATCTTTCAGGCCAAAATAAGGGTGGAGGGTGTTAAATCTCCAACTGTGCATATTCAAAAAAGTTCTGGGATGTAAGTTATTTTAGGCAGAGAAAATTACTCATAGAACCATAGAATCATAGAACTATAGAACAGTCCAGGTTGAAAGGGATCTCGAAAGATCACCTGGTCCAACCTTTAATAGGAAAGGGAGTTTAGATGCATCCTGTCCAATTGCATATTGAAAATTCCTTGAACACATGAATAGTCCTATACAAGAGGGTCATTAAACATCATAGCTTACTTAATTTCCAAAAATATTTTGACATTGTTCCCCACCAAAAGTTTTTAAAGAAAATTAATAGTCATGGGAAATACAAGGTCGTCTTTTCTTGGGTTAAGTAAACCAGTTAAAAGAAAGTAAACAAAAGTTACAGACACTAGGTCCGTTTTCACATTGGTTAGCTGTCACAAATATTGCCAGCTGAGTCCTGTGCTCTTAAACACTTTCACAAATTACCTGAGAATATATGAAGTACTGAGGTGAAAACATTTGCTGACCACAACAAACTACTCAGAACAGTTAAAACAGTAGCTCCCTGCAGAAGACCGAAGAATTATCTCTTCATTCGAGAGACAGGACCCCGGATTTCAGGGAAATGATGAATCATGTAAGAAGAGAGCATGTAGACCATGATTGCTCAGTATAAAGGAGAACGAGTAGCAGTGAATGGGACAGCAGTCAATAAAACAATGAATGACATGTAGAAGATATATTTTTGGTGGTGTGACAAATATCTATTTAGTCTCTAACTGTGTATTTATATAAAAGCACATAAATATATAAAATAGCTGGAGAAAGAATAAGCAGAGCTCTTAATTAGAATAAGCATTCGGGTGATGCAAAGACAGATCCAGAGCATACCTTAAGTAGGACATTAGAAAGAAAAGACTTGTCATGATCTAAGGCTGTCATGTCAAGATCCAAGAAGAAATCAGACACTCTTCAGAATGTAACATGCATTTCAAACAAACAAACACTTTGAATTGAAATTCAAACAAACAAACACAACTGCCTTTCTGAATACTGTAATCACAAACCTGACAACAGAGCAGACTTAGAAGACATATAATGTGTGTAAGGAAAATCAAATTAAAAGGAAGTGGCATAAATACAAGGACAAATATTTTCCTCTCCTTTTTGGAAAAATATAGGCACTGGAATTGGTACAAAAAGGAACAGCTCACAGTTTCTGCAATGTAACATTAAACCACATGAAGATGTTGGACAGAAGAGTTATAGAATCATAGAATAGTTTGGGTTGGAAGGAACCTTTAAAGGTCGTCTAGTCTAACCCCCCTGCAAGAAGCGGGGACATCTCTGGGGGCTGGACTAGATGATGTCCATAGGTCCCTTCCAACCCTATGATTCTATGATCTTCAACTAGATCAGGTTGCTCAGAGCCCCGTCCAACCTGACCTGGGATGTTTCCAGAGATGGGGCATCTACGACCTCTCTAGACAACTTCTGCCAGTGTTTTACTACACTCACTGTAAAAAATTACTTCCTTCTATCTAGTCTAAATCAACACTGTTCACTTTCACTTTCTGTATCACGGCAGAACCTCAAACTCAAGTGCATAGCTACTACAAGCTAAGCACCTATATTCCACTATACCTTGAGTGAAGATTAATGCCTGGCAACTAGCTCCCACTTAGTCTATTCTGAGCTACAGCTTAAACTCATGGAGCAGGCGATGGTTTATATTATATAAAATATGAAATCTTCTTTGAACAACTGCCAAGCAGATTTATGAGCCAATGAAAAAAAGCTATAGCCAGTCTACAGGTCTCATCGTATACATTGATAGAAAAATTTAAGAAAACTGAGGCAGGTTTTTTTTTAAACTTAGAGGACTCTGTGAAGAAACCTGGCAATTTGACTGGCAAACAATATGTCTAAATTCTGTCAAAATAAAATGCTTTTACAAATCATACTATTCTTAATAATTAAGTACGAAAATTTCAGATGTGCTGTGGGCCAACAGGAAATTTGTGAAGGTTCAAGAACTGGCCCCTCTAAGGTTTCAAACTACCTGCTCTTGCTTATACCGCTGTAGCTAACAGTTGCAGCCATGTAACAGTCTAGTATGCCTTGTAATCCTATGAAAGATTGGATGTCCTTTCCATTGTTGGCTTCTCCAGGAATCTTCTCACGCTGAACGCTGCAGCCCAGGTGGCATCAGCTGGGTCAGGACCACTGCAATTTGCTCACATCCAATGACTACCGTAGCAGCATGTTAAAGCATCACGTCAATATAATATTATTATAAATTATTATGTGAAAGCCCCAGTCTGCAGCTTTATCAAATAAGGTAAAGGCCAGATAACCAAACCTGAACACTGTGCACAGATTGTACTAAATTCTCCCACCGCTTTGCAATGCTCCAGGAAGGGAAACGGATCATAAACTATGTCTAACTAGACAGTTACAGAGGGTTTACTGTCGCTTTGGTCTGTGGAGGCACAGCCGCTGTAACACACAGCTAACTGCTTTCAGATCATTCCAAATTAAGGGCCTGATTCTGTATTTTGTAACAACTGTTTTACATTGCCTATTTCTTCACTCAATGCCATTAAATTCAGATGATTTATATGTTTATACGTTGTTTTATACATTTTAGCAATTGTTTATTAAAATGTTTAAAACATGTTTATGGACATATGGTAACACCCAAGAATATTCTGAGACCAAATGGGCAGTTTTATAGCATCATATGATTGTGATATCACACTCTTTTTCATCACACATCTCTTTTTCATAAGAAAACTGTATGTATTCTTATATATGCACAGCATATTTTATACCTATGTATTTAAAATACGTGCCCCCCACAAAAAAAGTTCACCCAGATTTGGGCTAGTCGTCTAAGTGAGAGACTTTAGATGTATAATGATTTCCATCTCATCTTAGTTACAACACTAACACACTACGATCCCGAGCATATCACTCAATTATTACCTGTTGCCACTTCCCCATTGGTAACATGGGGATACCAATGCATATGTATTTGCATACTTTCCACTTAATCTTTTATCTTTATTTAGAAGATTGTTCTCCTGGTACAGAAACTTCCTTTCCTTCTGAAACTTCACTGTTTGAATACTTGCAAAGTTTAATTACAGAGAACTGTTTATGTTGAAAAGGAATATGAAGATATAATGACATTTCACATTCTCAATACTAAAATACTATTAAGTCTAGAAATATAAATTATTGTAGCAATTATAGCAGCAGAAATAACACTATTACTGCAATTAACTGTTGCTGTAGGTATTTGGAAACAATCTTTAATTTCCCTTTGAGTGTACCAATCTTCTCTGCAGAGGAATAAGCTATTGTAAACAATTAATGATACTAAAGCTAGCACGAAATTAATTATTCTGAAACATGTCTTGAGATTTCAGAAATAATAATTTTTTTTTCAATTTCTGATTTAAAATGTCTTTTTATTGTGTGTAATTTGGTTTCCCTGTTGTTGATTTTTGATTCTTAGAAAACAGCTATCATAAACAGCTTAAAAAACTCAATGATTTAAAAAGATGACACTGTTTAACTGTTTAACTGATTTTGCCATTTATCTCTTTCTTAGATGTGACAAGTCTGAAGTATGCCCGTCACATTCTTTAACGAAGAAATAGGATATGATTTAAAGATAAGTAATAAACAAAGCTGTCAGAATTGAATGGGAGTTTTTTTGCTGTGTAGAGACAGCAGAACGAGATGTCTGCCAGCCAGCTATTTATAGTTTAGCTTTCCTCCTGGCTCTTCAGCTCTGCCTTCCTACACTGTCAGATGAATCCACTAAACTTTGCAAAGGACGGTTTACGGAGAGTCATAAAACCAATTTCTTGCTGTGCGTGAAACAGTTTGCAGTGCTTGAACTTGGAAGAATTTGTCCAAGGTGCTTCGGCGCACGTTATCTGTTATCTCATTTCCTACCCATGTCTTCAGATCCTTCAGAATTCATACCCAGGCAAATACTTTTTCTACCGTCGGCCTGTGGGTGCGCAGCACCAGAGAACTGTAGATGTGTACGAGGGAGGAGTGGCAGCGACAAGCCGTTATTGATCAAAAAATTTAAGCCCCCATTCCCCATCCCCCTCTGCCGCTCGGGGGGAGGAGATAGGGGAGCTGGGAATGAGTTTGGGGAAAAAACGTAAGGAATATCCACTGCCCTCCCTTTGTCCACAGAGCCCATCATCTCAACATGGAAGGTAATCATACAGGTCAGGCAGAGCTTTCCGTTGGTAAATCCATGCTGATTGTTGACCTGCTTGTCCTTTGTTTGTTTGTTTCATAGAATCATAGAATCATAGAATCATAGAATCATAGGGTTGGAAGGGACCTCTGGAGATCATCTAGTCCAACCCCCCTGCCAGAGCAGGGTCACCTAGAGCAGGTTACACAGGAACACGTCCAGGTGGGTTTTGAATGTCTCCAGAGATGGAGACTCCACCACCTCTCTGGGCAGCCTGTTCCAGTGCTCTGCCACCCTCAGGGTAAAGAAGTTCCTCCTCATGTTTAGGTGGAACTTCCTATGTTCCAGTTTGTGCCCATTGCCTCTTGTCCTGTCCCCGGGCACCACTGAAAAGAGCCTCGCCCCATCGTCCTGACACCCACCCTTTAAGTATTTATAAGCGTTGATAAGTTGTACAACTGTCCCAGGAACTGAGTTGTGCCATTGGCCTGACCAGCTCATGGTTACACAGATCTTCTCCTTGGTCTTTTTGAAGATGAAATTAACATCACTTCTTCCCCCGCCCCCCCCCTTCCCCCCCAGTCATCTGGGACCTCCTCTGATCGCTCTAGTCTTTCAGAGGTGATAAGAGAGTGGCCTTGTGATAACATCAGCCACTGGCACATGCTTGTATGCATCCTATCTGGTCCGATGATACTTTCTATGTCTGGATTAATTAAGTAGTCCATAACTTTATCTTGCTGTACTGTTGCTTGTGTTTCTCCCCACCAACCACTGCTACTAGGCACAGAGATCTGGGAGCTTTTGATTAGTGACGAAATCTATTGGGTACTATGGCATTGGTTCTGCAGATGTCACATTTAAATATATCACCGCCTTGAGCGTAAGGCTGTATTCTGTTCTGAAACGCCTTCCCAAGCCATGGCAGCAACCAGGGAAATCAGTAGAGAGTGACTAGGAAGGAAATTCAAACTTCTGTTGATAGTGTACTGTCTGTTACTGCCCTGGGCAGCTGAAACATAAATAGTTGGTGTTTATCAAGCACTCCAGTCTAGAGCTATTACAATTTTATTTATTGATATTTCTATTCAAAATGGTGTATAACAGGCAGAATGGCAATCAGGTTCAGAACAGACTCAAGACACCTCAATGAGTACATACAGAGAAACAGTAACTTCTCTTAATAATTCCTCAAAGACCCTATAGTTTCCTACTCAATCTTTAAGGAAGACTGAAACAATTTTCTTCCTTAAAAAAAGAGTAAAAGGATACACCTTATAGTACCCTTTATAAAGATGGGGAGGTAATTCCCCTCTCATTTTTGGAGAAGAAAAGATTCAACTTTTTGAGACTGAAAGGCAGAGAATAACTGTTGCACCTTGCCTTACATGTCGAGGGCACTCTGACTCCAAGCAATACCAAATTATAAACATACAGACTAAAAATAAATATGTGGAAAAAAATGCATGGACACTTGAGACCTGATTAGAAAACTGCAGTATAGGAAATCCTCAGAGGACACAAAATTTTACCCTGAGGGCTTCACAGATCATATCAAACTTCACTCATAAAGAAAGGAAGAGGAATCCAAACTGGAAATTAATAGTGCGGCATCAGCCAATTCCAGCAATACAGAACTCCTGTGTCAACAGTTTCTGGCACTGACAGCTAGAAGTTCCTGTTAGACAGAAACTGAAGCAGTCCAGGGTCTGAAGTCACTGCTCTCTACAACTTCCACAATATCGGAAGGTAGGAGAGCCAAGAGCAGAGTGAACTACTCCAGTGAGAGAAGTAGCTCATCTAAAACAAGACAATGTATTATTAGGCAGATACTACGGGTATCACAAGGGTCATTATCAGACTTGACTCCAAGAGCGATCAGAGCATTTGCCAGAAAAAGCTGAGTCTCAGCTGGAACAGAAATCTCCCTTGAAGCAAACTGCAGGATGAAGGTCAGAAACAGACCTTTTCTGTTTTGGCGATGATGAAGGTTTTACAATAGAAGCCTGACTGCCTGGGTCAAAGCTGATGAGAAAGAAACTTCCTGGAGTGGTTTCCTACTGCTGGGATTGAAAAGCCCACATAAAGAGAACTTGGACAGACGGTTCTCCGTTCCCTGACAAAGAGGAAAAATCTAGCCTTTATAGACTGTATGTGGCTTATAGCCAACAGACTTTGACAGGGAAGCCAAGAAAAATTAAACTTGCCCAAAGCTACAAAAAAGTAAAAATTAAGCAAAATGAGACACTAAGATCAAAATAAACACAAAAATCACAAAGGAGAAAAGAAAATGAAGTTAAATAAAAGGCTGAGGTAATTTCAAACAGAATGCAATGAACTGCAAGAGCTTCATGGGAAACTAGAGAGGCAACTGAGAGTTGAGGATTTTTACCTTTTGGGGAAGTTATAAGAACACTTGCTTTCCAGGTACTAGCAGAGGTTAAGTATGACCACCATGAGCACTTGCACCTGTCCCACATTTATTACCTCATCTAAATAACAAGCATGGACCATAAGATTTCCCCTATTAATCTTGTGTTAAGAACAGAATAATCTATTGAACTGCAACATCCTTAAAGAAAGAAATCCCGTCTTGATATGATAATCCAACACATATGTAGGCAAAATGTTTTAGCAGTAAATTACCCTTAAACCATTGTGGTTTATTGCTATTTTAACTTACCTAAGGAAAACATATTTTTCTGGATTTTATTTTGCCTTTGGCTAGTGAAGAGCTATTTACCATCTCAGACTTCCTTCTCACATACACATTATTATGTATAATCCTCAAATAAATTGCTTCTTTACCTGCTCCTAAATACACTCCATGGATTAAACTTCTCTACGCCTTCACTATAAATTCTTTGGGTTATCCCAAAACCCCATTCCTTTTAGCTTCTAGGAGACGGGTCATTTAAACATTGAAACTATAATTTTCTTTTATCTTTTTAGTATAGAACATTTATTGAAGATACACTGTTAAAGTAAATAAAATCTTACATGCAACTAATAGGATAAAATATTCTAGATGAATGGATAGGTTGTGTGTGAACATCTGAATTAAGAGAAAAGTTATATAACTGCAAATACTATTTGATGTGTTCTTTTAATGCCAGTATGTGGTATTTAGAAGTATACTTTCGGCTGAGTATTTTGCAATCCTAAAAGCACCTACTTATAAGAATTTTCAAGTTGGATTTCAACAGTATTGTTGCTTCACTGGTTACTGTACAATTTATTATAAGGTGAAAGCAATCTAGAAATGCTGCATTACAATAACAGCATCAAAACCACGTCTGTGCTTGAAATGACTGTATTTGCCTCATGATAAGATGACCTTCAATTACTGAAGAACAGAACAGAAATAAAAAGGTTCAAATGATTGCCACCGGGTGAAGTCTACCCAAATGTATGGCTTAAAAAATGAAATCTGGACTACATATGTCCATCTCTGACTACATGATTCTGCTGTGCACTGGGAAACCAAAAAAACCCCACAGATTAACTTTGTTAGAATTGTGGGGCGACACCTATCCAAAGATCACTGCTCAGATAAATGAGACCTGGACTACGCCAACCCGGCACTAACAGTTTAGTTTATTCCACTATGCATGGAAAACTAATAAAGACTCACAGATAATCCTTGTTATATAACGATGAACAGCTTTATAATCTGGTAACACATCTGGGACATGAGACTAGAGAGCAAAACAATCCAGGTAGCAACGCTCACTGGTTTTATACCAAGGGAAAGTCAGAGACTGACCTGGGGCTATTTGAGTACCAAAGCCACTAGTGCCTAATACCAGCAATTTAATTTTAAAAAATTATACATAGCTATGACAATAGTTCCTTGGTTGCAGAGGAAGACTCCATTCTCAGACACCTGACAAGATGTAGAAGGCTGAGCCAGCTGGGAACTGCTTTGCACAGGGGCCACACCGCCAGGAGCTGGACTGAGTGTCCCCTGTGTGCACGGTCCCAGTTTCAAATGAATTACGGGAGCTGGGACTTTGATCTGTGAGAGTGTGAGGAGTTTGAGTATCACAGACTAGAATAGACATTGCTATCTACACTCATCCTGCTTTAAAAAAAATAATGTAGTTTGGTAGTCACTGAAGTGATGCACATCTGTTATTGTGACTCCTCTACGTCAAATTCCTCTGTAACAACAATTCAGCAATGATCCACTTCTCTCCAACCCTCTACATGATCCCCTTTGTACTCTTCCATATTACTTCTAACCCCCACACATGTCGTTACCCTGACTGCGTACACGGCCCTACAAATTCAGGCTCCTCTCCTTCATTAACGCAGTTCCACAGGCTAACTTTCTCTTGCTTGGTCCATTTTAACACACCCCTGCCTGTGCCAGCACGGCATGCAAGCAGTGAGCCTCTTCCGTTAGGGAACTCAGTCCAGTTATATTTTTCACATCTTCATAGAACTACCACCTGAGCTAACAGGTACCTCCTCTAAATTTGGTCATATTTGCTCCTTAACTCTGGAAAAAGACTGGCCTGGCTAAACAGGGAGCTAGTGTTGCAACTTAGGGAAAAAAAGAGGATCTATGGCCTCTGGAAGGAAGGGCAGGCCACTCAAGAGGACCACAAAGAGGTAGTGAAGCTATGTAGGGAAAAAATCAGGAGGGCCAAAGCCCAGCTAGAACTAAACCTGGCTTCTGTTGTCAAGGACAACAAAAAAAGTTTCTATAAATATATTAGCAATAAAAAGAGGACTAAGGATTATCTCTGTCCTCTAGTAGATGGGGCCAGCAACATAGTGACCAAGGATGAGGAAAAGGCTGAGGTACTTAATGCCGTCTTTGCCTCAGTCTTCAGCAGTAGGACCAGTTGTTCCCTGAGTACCCAGACCCCTGAGCTAGAAGACAGGGATGGGGAGCAGAATGAAGCCCCTCTAATCCAAAGGGAAACGGTGAGGGACCTGCTTCAGCACCTGGAGGTGCACAAATCTATGGGGCCGGATGGGATCCACCCAAGGGTATTGAAAGAGCTGGCGGAGGTGCTCGCCGGGCCACTTGGTATCATTTATGAGCAGTCCTGGACAACCGGGGAGGTCCCAGATGACTGGAGGTTGGCAAACGTGACACCCATCCACAAGAAGGGACGGAAGGAGGATCCAGGGAACTACAGGCCAGTCAGTCTGACCTCGGTGCCTGGGAAGATCATGGAACAGATCCTCCTCAGTGCCATTATACGGCACATGCAGGAGAACAGGGTAATCAGGCCCAGTCAGCATGGGTTTGTGAAGGGCAGGTCATGCCTATCAAACCTAATATCCTTCTATGATAAGGTGACCCACTTAGTGGATGAGGGAAAAGCTGTGGATATTATCTACCTGGATTTTTGCAAAGCTTTTGACACTGTTTCCCACAGCATTCTCCTGGAGAAACTGGCTGCTCATGGCCTGGACAGGTGTACTCTTCGCTGGGTAAAAAACTGGCTGGATGGCCGTGCCCAGAGAGTGGTGGTGAATGGAGTTAAATCCAGTTGGTGTCTGGTCACAAGTGGCGTCTCCCAGGGCTCGGTGCTGGGGCCGGTTCTCTTTAATATCTTTATCAATGATCTGGATGAAGGGATCGATTGCAACCTCAGTAAGTTCGCAGATGACACTAAACTGGGCGGGCGTGTTGATCTGCTTGAGGGTAGGTTGGCTCTGCAGAGGGATCTGGACAGGCTGGACCGATGGGCTGAGACCAATGGTATGAGGTTCAACAAGGCCAAGTGCCGGGTCCTGCACTTGGGTCACAACAACCCCATGCAGCGCTACAGGATTGGGGCAGAATGGCTTGAAAGCTGCCCGGCAGAAAAGGACCTGGGGGTGCTGGTGGACAGCCGGCTGAATATGAGCCAGCAGTGTGCCCAGGTGGCCAAGAAGGCCAACAGCATCCTAGCCTGTATCAGGAACAGTGTGGTGAGCCGGACTAGGGAAGTGATCATCCCCCTGTACTCGGCACTGGTGAGGCCCCACCTCGAGTACTGCGTTCAGTTTTGGGCCCCTCACTACAAGAAGGACATCAAGGCGTTGGAGTGTGTCCAGGGAAGGGCTACAAAGCTGGTGAGGGGTCTGGAGGACAAACCTTATGAAGAACGACTGAGGGAGCTGGGGTTGTTTAGCCTGGAGAAGAGGAGGCTGAGGGGAGACCTTATCACCCTCTACAACTACCTGAAAGGAGGCTGTAGAGAGATGGGGGCTGACCTCTTCTCCCTGGTGACAAGTGATAGGATAAGAGGAAATGGGTTCAAGTTATGTCAGGGGAGGTTTAGATTGGATATTAGGAAACATTTTTTCACTGAAAGGGTTATTAAACATTGGAATAGGCTGCCCAGGGAGGTGGTGGATTCACCATCCCTGGAGGTGTTTAAAAAAAGGGTAGATGGGGCACTTAGGGACATGGTTTAGAAGTGGCTTTTGTCAGGGTAGGTTAAAGGTTGGACTTGATGATCTTAAAGGTCCCTTCCAACCTCAGCAATTCTATGATTCTATGATTCTGTGATTCTACTCAAGGCAAACAGGATTGCAGGTCATAACGTCAGGCCGGAATGCCGTTTCTGTTCACTTCACTTACCAGAGTCCCACGCACCAGCAAAACTCTGCAAGGGACCATACTCAGATGTAACCCTCAAAAAGCTGTAAGTAATTTTTATTTTTTGCTTAGTTTAAATCTCTTCAGTTATATCCTATCAATATGCCACTCACAAAATAACAAACACCTTAAATAAAAATAAATAATTAGAAAAAAATACCTGTTTAAATGCATAACGATGAGGCAAGCCACCAACAAATATGGATCCTGTTTCAAGCCAATGTGAACTGGACCAGAAATTTCCAGGTATACTTGTCTTTGCAGATATCCCCAGGATTGACATTTCTGCTTCACATGGTACCATGCCTTGCCTGCATAAATTTAGATGTAGGCACATTCAAACCATATATAGTTTACATTACTGTCTATCTGACAAATTAATTGGGCTGTTACTAAACCATTAAGGAAAGAAAATCAAGCAAATAGCTGTTTCTATATTAAAGACTATAAACGTAAAAGAAGCTGTTTAACAAGCCGTAAGTTGGCGTGTCTTTGGGGTTTGAACTTCCATTTAAATGAAGCCATATTGTAAATCTGAGCAGTGTAACTGCTAAAAAAGCCAAAGCACATAATAATGGCTGAATTAAAAAAGGCAATTTTTAACAATAACAAGAAGGCTTTCTAATTTGAAAAAAAAAAAGAGACATCCACTGACCTCAAATATTTTAAATATCCCTCTTTTTCATCACAGAGAAAGATAACCAGGAAAAGCAATTTAAAATAAACTGCATTTTAGAGACTGCAAACATGCTATAATCTGTAATACTTATCCTCAAAAGCATCATTCCTAAAACTGAAAGCAGTAATATTAGACCCTGAAATTAATATATACATTCCCTCTTCCCTCCCCCTGTCCACACACCCTCTTAATGGTGTCACTCTTAACAGAATGCATAAATTGTTAACAATAAACAGAAGGTGCAAAGTAAACAATTTGGTTTTCTTCAGTTTGTTTTTTTTTTAATGATGTGAAGCTCATTTACATTCTGATAACCAAGTGGCAGCAAGCACTCTTGTCTTCATGAAAGAAAGCACAGTGAAGAAATACCAGAACTAAACAAGTCTCTCTCACAGGAATTTGTTTCAGCCTGTCCTCCTCTCTGCACACAAAACAAATCAGAGTTCAATCAGCCATATGTTTAAAAGTACCTTTGTAATAGAGGTGCCACAAAAAACCTATGTGAAAATAGCATATGCCAAAAAAAACCCCCAAAAAATCAACATAAAAGCAACAGTCTGTAATTCAGCTAGGATGCTACAGGTAAAGTAGGAATTCAGTTTATCTTTGATAATGCAAAATTAGCTTCTGAATTTACTAGTTACAAAAAGAGCATGGAAGGAGTTTTCTTCACTATCCTCTGTCAGATAATGACATATAAAGGATTTCTCACATACTATTTGATAAGGTCTTATATAATTTTTTAACTGAGAGGGTGGAGACAACATTAGCAACATTTGCAAACAGTTCTCTCTATTTTCTGTATAACTCTGGTTTTGTGATACTTTCAGAAAAATATGCAAACATGGTAGTAGCCTTTTAACAGAAGGACTATAAATCTTTTTTTGCAAGCAAAATGGCCTGTCCATCCTTTGGTAAATAACTTCAGAGGAAGACCATACATTTTTGTTTCGTTGTTAAAATCAATATTAAAGAAGAGAAATAAATTGGGCTTTTAATCCCGTGGACTAAATATAAACTACTTAAGGGATCAGTTCAGGGGATTTTTTTTGTTGTTTTGTTTTCACCTGATTTTTTACAATGTTTTTTTGAACTTGCTAAATAGCTAACACGAACGAGGAGGAGGAGAAAATCGTAACCAGAACTGCAATCAAGGAAAGGAATGTTTTCCTACCACGTTTTGTAGATACCGTGCAATGGTTGTACGTCTAAGCACACACACAAGGCTCTGCAGCACACCATTTTCATTATGTGCTTACAAAGGAAGTTTGCTAATAATGTGCGTAAGTGCTACGTGCATTCTCGGGTAGCTCTGTTTGCAATGCTTAAGCAGTTACTCCTAAGGCTGGACCCCAGCGTGACATCTTGGGCGTATTAATTCTGCAGCAGAAAGCTTTGGTGAGAGTCCTAAAGAAAAAAATTATTGATTTTTAAATATCTAAATGTTTTCCTCTTCCTGATAAAAGGATATAATATTTATGAATAAAGGTATAATGACAGGATAGCAATCTTTCGGAAATATTTTAAATCAGGCTTGTTTTAATGCAACGTAATTCTTAAGACTGGAGTGGAAGACAGTCAGGAGGGGAACTGACAGGCATTTTTTATTTTTGTAAACTAATCTACAGACGTACTAAAGGAAGGAAATCTGCCCAAACAACTTCTTTTGTTTTCTTTTCTTTTAATTACTATTTCTTCAACACATTCTACACACGCTAACACTGTAACTGGTTTTGTGACCACGTATGTCCTTCTATTTCAAAAGCACCGTAATTACAAATGTAATTCTCTTCATGTTAGCTTTAGACATATTTGTTAGCTCGTCTTTAACAGCTAATATGATGGGTATGCAGAGGTATTTTTGTGTGCATATATAAACATATTTTGAAATTAATTCCCAGTATTTTATGTCAGAAAACAAGTTAATGCAATTCAATAGCGTGAGCTGCCTTCCCCCTAAGCTTGTTAGAATGTCAGCCACGGACCTTTGATTGCGCTTGATTGAATCTAGCAGGGTCTGGCCAAATTAGAATAACAACCTTAAACCATTATTGTTTAGCATTTGCTGATGATACAATCACTGGGTCATATATGCACTCTATGAAATTTCCATCAGGCTTTTAAAATACTTTTTCTACAATCAGCACATTGGGTGCTTTAAAGGTCAAGTAAGAAGACAAAGCTTTTTGCATAATTATAAAGGGGGAAATGCATACAGCAACTCTCAAGCACTTTTGCTGGGTAAGCTACCAGTAATTGCGCCTCAGTCCAACCCGGCAGTAATAGTTCACAGATTCCTCATTTGTACTCACATAAACGTAATGATTAAATACTGGCCTATTAATTATGACCTGAAGATGAGTTCTGTCTAAACAGTATTAAATCCATTGCCTAATGCCTCGCAGGTTGGAAGGATGGAAAGGTCAGACAATAATTTGATAACTGTTGGGATAACGGTACCTAAACATGACAATGTCTGCATGAAATCCAAATCCTTTTACATAATGTCCTCACTTGCTGACATTTGTTAGTAATGATTAAATGACATGTTTGGGATTATCATAAAATGGTAAAAAGGTAATAAAACAAATGGGGGGAAAGGAGGAGGGAAAGGGGGCTGTCCAGATAAAGTATTAAATGTCAGTCACGCTGCGCAGCCTTGCTGGGAATAAAGCTTCTTTAATCGGGGTCTCCTGATGAGAAAGGGAAATCTCTTGTTCTAGAAACAAGATCGAAACTTTCACCCATCTAGCAATTTCACTTTGAACGTGATCACGCTAAACAACAATAAACAATTCACTAACTACCCTTGAACGATTTAGGATGTAATGTTAGCATTCAGTCTATTAAACAAAAACAAAAGTAGGTTTGCAAACAGCTCATATATCAAGTATGAGTTGTGAACTACAGGAATTAAAGAGAAGTTTTATTATTATATATTGTGAAAACCAATCCCGAAGTTCCCTGGTTTTATTGAAAACAACCAATTGATTAATTAAAGCTAAGAAACATATTTCATTTTCACTGTGTTTAATTACTGTTTTACAGATTTCTTATCTTAAAAAGTCAAAGCCAACTCCTGTTTCCACTCAGTATCTAGTAGATTTCATTTTCTGGTTTCATACTGAAATTGCTCCTTGCAGTAGAATGCTTATTTTTGTAAAACTGCAACAAAACAACAGACCTATCCTCACAGAAAATTAAGAATTACATTTTCTTAATGCACATTTAAAAGGCTGAATCAATTTTGACCCAGTACTAGTTTTAAAAACCTTAAGGCTTTACAAGGCTGTTTGAGACAACTTTAAGATTGGAACATCTGTACCCCTCTGCTCAGAGAGGGTGTGCAGGTTTCACCCTTGGAGGTTTTCAAAACCCCACTGAATAAAGCCCTGAGCAACCTGGTCTGACACCTTGGCTGGGCCTTTGAGCAGGAATTTGGACTAAAGACCTCCTGAGGTCCCTTCTAGTCGGAATTATCCTATGAGCCTACAATCCTGCAACATTCTTCTGTAGGAAAAAAAAAACTCGCAACCCCATAATAATAACATTTAAAGTGGAAGGCAGAATCTCATATTCATAGATAATGTGGGTGGGAAGGGACCGTTAAAGGTCAACTAGTCCAACCCCCCTGAAAGGAGCAGGGACATCTTCAACTGGATCAGGTTGTTGAGCGCCCCGTCCAACCTGAACCTGAATGCTTCCAGGGATGGGACATCTACCACCTCTCTGGACAACCTGTTCTAGTGTTTCACCATCCTCGCTGTAAAAAATTTCTTCCTTCTGTCCAATCTAAATCTCTGTTAGTTTAAAACCATTACCCCTTGTCCTCTCCCAACAGGCCCTGCTAAAAAGTTTGTCCCCATCTTTCCTATAAGCCCCCTTTAAGTACTGAAAGTACCCTCAGTAGATTTATTTAGATAGAAAATATGCCAGTTATACTCAGAGTCGCTATATTTTCACTCTGCAGTAAGACGCGTCATTTTAGACTGCTCACATCTGCTGGTGCTGACTGTGCCCTACTGAGACATCCAGTAACACACACTTTCATGTTGCAGATGAACTAATGAGTCAACAACATTTTTTTTCTCGTTCCCTCTGACGGCAGACTCATGGAGCATATTTCCTAGTCTGATATTAGAGAGCGATTTAAATAAATAAATAAGAACAATGAAGCTAATTACAAGGCATGATGTAAATTGCTTTAAGAATGTGTGTGGGGGGGAATAATCTTTGTTTCGTATTCTAAGGAATGAATAAATACGGTACCCCCTTATTCATTTCACAGAGGTTACACTTACATTCCTAAACTGAAAAGGTCCGCAACGGGAGTTCGAGTCCTGACACATAATCGTCCATATTTTTATGAAGTTATCACAGCCCCTGTTAGAGTTGCCGCCCAGGCTAGCTATCACCTCCAGTTCTGAAACTGAAAAAGTTCACTGGTACGTGCAGTTCAGGAATCATTCCTACTTTAAATGTTGCCAGCCTATTTTGCTAGAAGTAGTTTTATAGACACGATGTGGGACCTGTCAGTTGGCCTCAGGTCCAGAAAATGGTCTTCAGATTTCGGTTTTATTTACTACTATAGATTTAGCTAGAGAAAAAAACAATAATCTGTGCCTCTGGCCAAATCTGTCTGCAGTTGGGAGAGCTTCAAGTTTCCTGCTGCTCAAATTATAATAGCCTTAAATTCTATTTACAGAAATTAAACTTTAAAAAAATACGCACTTATTTCAAGTTGATGTAGCCAGATGTAAGTAAAGGGTCATTTAGTGAACAGCTTGGCACGAATGAGAGTGCTGTATTCAAGCATTCAGACAGTGGCAAGTTTAGAGGTGGATCTAGACTTGCAACACTGACGAAACTGAAAGATGGCATTGAATAAGAAGATAGTCACACAGTGGGAATTCATATTTACATGAACTCTGCAGGCCAACATTATTTCTGGTCTCTAGACCCTGTCTGTGTTCTTAATATCATTTCTATGCTTGTGACATGGGGCCAAGGCAGCCACAGAACACTGAACCCACCTGAGTATCCATTAGCACTCTTTGGTGTTCCTCAGAAAATTATATAGAACAAAGTTTTAGGAATGTTGCCTGTTATTAAAATCTTACTCTATGGTTTTTATATTTCTGCTCCTGCAATTTCAGAAGTTCAAGCAGAAAATTTTAATGCTTAGAAGTGAGACTAACGAGGTCTTTTGCGATCCAAACTAAAAGAAAGTAACAATGACAGGAACATTTTTAGTATTTATTTGGTTAAAAAAGCTAGGCAAGAATAGATCACTGTACACCACAGATCTGTCTCTTTGATGATTCTAAATCTTAACTTCTAAGTGTCTCCTTTGATGGCAGAGTTCTGAAAAGGTGTGGAATGTGATTTGTACCCAAGATGTGGCATGACCAATTAAGCTTTTATCTTAAAGAGGCTGTAAAACAACAGTTTGTATCAAACTAATTGGTGGTATTAAGTTGCTATTAACTGTTATTATGATCAATTTAGTATAATTAAATCCACTGCATTCAATTACATTGTTAGAAAAAAGCAGTGGCTTATTCTCTTGTATTGTGTTTACGTGTCAAGGTTTTGGTAGCGGAGGGGCTACAGGGGTGGCTTCTGTGAGAAGCTGCTAGAAGCTTCCCCCATGTCCGACAGCACCAATGCCAACCGTCTCCAAGATGGACCCACCGCTGGCCAAGGCTGAGCCCATCAGTGACAGTGGTAGCACCTCCGTGATATTTAGGAAGGGTAAACAGCTGCTGCACAACAGCAACTGTAGTTGGAGAGCGGAGTGGGAACATGTGAGAGAAACAACCCTGCAGACATCAAGGTCAGTGAAGAAGGAAGGGGAGGAGGTGCACCAGACGCTGGAGCACAGATTCCCCTGCAGCCCGTGGTGAAGACCATGGTGAGACAGGCTGTCCCTCTGCAGCCCACGGAGGTGACAGCAGAGCAGATATCCACCTGCAGCCCATGGAGGACCCCACACTGGAGCAGGTGGATGTGCCCAAAGGAGGCTGTGACTCCATGGGAAGCCCTCACTGGAGCAGGCTCCTGGCAGGACCTGTGACCCCATGGAGAGAGGAGCCCATGCTGGAGCAGGTTTGCCTGCAGGACTTGCGACCCTCTGGGGGACCCATGCTGGAGCAGTCTGTTCCTGAAGCACTGCACCCTGTGGAAAGGAGCCACGCTGGAGCAGTTTGTGAAGAAGCACAGCCCGTGGGAAGGACTTATGTTGGAGAAGCTCACGGATGACTGTTTCCCATGGGAGTGACACCACGCTGGAGCAGTGGAAGACTTTGAGGAGTCCTGTCCCTGAGGAGGAAGCAGCAGCAGACACAACGTGTGATGAACTGACCACAACCCCCCCTCCCCCTCCCCCTGCACCGCTTGTGGGGAGGGGGTAGAGAAATCAGGAGTGAAGTTGAGCCCGGGAAGAAAGGAGAGGTGGGGAGAAGGTGTTTTAAGATTTAGTTTTTATTTCTCATTATCCTACTCTGATTTGATTGGTAATAAATTAAATTGATTTCCCCAAGTAGAGGCTGTTTTGCCTGTGACAGTAATTGGTGAATGATCTCTTCCTGTCCTTGCGTCGACCCACGAGCCTTTTGTTATATTTTCTCCCCTGTGTCCAGCTGCGGATGAGGAGCAACAGTGCAACACTGGTGGGCACCTGGCGTCCGGCCAGGGTGAACCCACCACATCTCTGTTGACTGATCTGAAGTTTATGAAAAATAGACACTCTTTGTGGAATATAAAAAACATGCACAACATATTGAGCTTTCATTTCATAATGGTTTTTCATTCCAATTAAGATTTTTTTATGTTGCGTTGATGCAAGACAATATTATTTAGCTGCAAATAAACAATCTTTTGTTTTATTAGAAGATTTGATCAGTGAAGGTTTTTTTGTATACTAAGATAGATATGCAAGACGAAAGTCTGCTTTCATTATTCTCTATTTCTGGAAACTAATCGCAAGATCTGAAAATATTAATGCCAAGTTTCTCTGTCATAATTTCGAGGTTCTGTCCATTTCCACTATTCCTTCTTTCTCTGTGAAATCTTAGTTCTTGCTGAATTAATAAAAATCACTTGTTGTAGAGACTTCAGAATAGCAAAGGGTATTCTGACATGTCTGGCAATGCAGAACCGAGATCTTTACTACACAATGTTCTAAAGGACTAAGCCCATGTAACATCAGCAGTATAACAGCATGATTTTTTTTCCGAAAGAAAGCTTGTTTCTGAAAGAAAGTTAAATTGCTCATTTTAAGACAAGCTTTAAGCTAACATTTTAGAGAAATTCTGAAAGTGGAGGACTGTGAATATGTGCAGTAGATATGGTAGCGCCTGGATCATCTCACTGGCATTTCTTATACACCTATAGGTATGGTTTGGCTGGCAATTTAGGCAAAGGACTAAGTTCCAGCCTTTATTCCATGGGCGTTCATATGTTCCTTCACCCTTCTTCGCCTAGCAATTTGCATTAAGAAAATCATTCAGCTGAAGACAAAAAAAAAAGTATATACTTTTATCTGGATCTGTTCTCTATAAAAGCTCTAGACACATAAGGCAGTAGCTGAATTTAAAAAAAAAAAAAAAAAAGGAAGAGAGGGAGAACAAAGCAGCTTGAACACGGAAAAAACAACCAAGTCTCCCTGAGGCCAAAAGTCCCTTTGAAGGGACTCTGAATTGTTCCCCTTTTGTTGAAATGACTTCTCGGAAAAGAAATAACAGGATCCCCCTCTTTAAAGATAGACTTTATTTAGTGCACAAGATAACAGATTTTTAAAAGGCAACTTTTTAAATAATGAAAATGTAGAAATAAGTGTGATAGGTTAAATCAAAGTCTTGAAAGCAAATTATTCTCTAACTTGAATAAATTCTTTGCTATATACTGTTGGTGCTGAACAAAATCTCCTTCCTTCCATGATCTTACAAGGCTCACCTTAGTGCTTGCTTCCTACAGCAGGCAGACTCTGTTGTTTTTTTTTTTTTCCCCAGGATTTTCCCAGTCTGCGTTGTTGCTGCAGACTCTCTGCAAGCTCCATCCTGTCCTTCAGGAAGACAAAGCTTATTTGCTTTCAGAAGAGGAGCAATCTCCCTGCCTCCAGATGACTCTGACTGAAAAGGAATCATGTGGGATAAAGCAGAAAGACAGCTTGCTTCTTGCTAAGCAGGAGTTACAGCGTGCAGTGTTCACACAGCGCTGCCTGAATAAACAAGACGGTTATACTGCTTGTCTCGCTCTCTGCATATCCCTCTTCCTTCAGCGAGAAAAGGATGCCTTGCATCATCTTTCAAATACTCATGCCGCCTCCTATCTGCCTCAGCACAATGATTTTTCCTAAAACTTATGCCTCCAGGCTGCTGGATGCAATGTGCAGTGCCTAACAGCATTTTTCTCCCAGTACAGAACCGGCTAATTATTTTTGTTTCTCCTCTCTCTGGGACGTCTCTCAAATAGCAGAACTTGAGTTTTGTGGTGAAGGGATATCTAGCAGGTAAAAAAAGAAAACCTTGAGGTGAGAGTGAATTACACCTCTTAGATGCCTGCCACTACTTGTTCAGATAGTCAGGGTCACATATCTGAGACATAGGGTTAGCAGGGTCAGAAAGGAATCTGCACCCGGCTTTTATCTTCAGCTTTTCACTGAAGTGCTGTCTGGGGTTTACCAGCCGGAATCAATTGGATATAGAAATTCATGACCAATACTGTGGGTTTAGGAAGAGGTGGCCACAGTAGAACGTAGCTTGGGAAAGTATCTTAGAAATGGTTTGATTTAATTGAAGTCTGTGGCTTTCTGAACAAAATATTGATCATTTATGACACAGAGGAGGTCAACCTAGTGGTCCCTTGGTGGTCAAATGAGTGGTCCCTTCTCGCCTGAAACTCTAAACCCAAGAAATTTTAGAAATTTTATTGCAGATAAATGTGGTAGCCTGTGGTGTCTTACTCTGTACTATTCCAATGATGTAACGTGCTCATGCATAGAGGGGAAAAGAAGTTCTATAGAATAGTCTTTTAATCCTACACTGTATTTTTTTCCTAAGCGCCCTTTGTGATATTTGGTGTATTTACTCTTAATTAATATGCATATATTGTATAAAATATATTGACTTCACGTGAAAACATGAGAACTTAAAATCACTTTCTTTAGGAAGTGAAAGGGCTCAGCATATTTTAAGTGTATAAAAGAAACTAATGGATTGTTTTTATTATATATATTAGGTCTGCCTTGCAAATAACAGAAATCATTCGGAAATAGGATATTGTTTCATTCTATTACTTTTTATAAGGAAAAAATATTTCAAATGTACAAAAGATGTCAGTCAGTGTTGTAACACCTTTGTTTTAAAAATTTTCAAGTTGGGATATTGTGAGAATAAAATTATGAACAGTCTGGGAAATTAATAATGTGAAGAATGGAGCTAAGAGTTACGGTACAGATCACATGGGATAGAACAGGATTTAAATATGATTAAACAGAGAACCAGCTAAGGACGTGGCCTGAGGAAAAGCCTCTGGCAAATACATAAATTGTTGAGACAGTATCTCTAAAAGTTATAGAATTAAGTGACATGCAGCAGTCAGTAAGAGAGGGCATGTTCTTTTTTTGCTTTTTCTATTGAAGACAGAGAAAGAGGCAACTGTGAGTAAGGAAAAAATTAACAGTTTTTGAACCTAGAAATAACAATATAGTTTTGTTTTTCACAATGATGACACTTCAAAGAATAGATAATAGTTTTGGTAAAGTAGTTCTACTACTGAAGTTTGTGAAAAAAATTAAACTGTTACTTTGAAAATACCTAAGATGAGTAGAATATAAATGCATTGATACACTCTATACGAAACTAATTTCTGGTATTTGTACACAAAAATAATCTTCAGCAACAGAAATCAATGCTTACTCACAAAGCAAACTGGGTGAGTATAATTTCATTGTTTGCCTATCACTTCCCTTAATATTTCTTCATCAGCAGGTATGATCAATGCATTCTCAGTATTCAACCTATGTATAGACCAATTTGCTTATCTATTATTGTTTAACTGTAATGATGATTTTTAGTGAGATGCTGTATTTGTATTTACATCGCTATTCCTCTCTAGCAGCTACAAAGTCATTATTTCTATAGTGCTCTAAGTCATTAAAAAGGGAGGTTTATGTGCTTGGACAAAAAAATAGTAGAATCTGAAAACCGTTATTGATTGAACGTTTATTCTTAAGAAGCATCACCATTTATTTTGAACACTTAACCTCCAAATAGAAAGATACATTAAGCTACTTTTAAATCATCAAGTATTTATGAGATAAAGTAATGAATAAAATTAGTCACAGGAGGGAATGTTATTAGCCCAGCTCCCCTTCTACTTATCTGTGAAAGGATTAAAATCAAATTAATTCTCTCTAAATATACTATGCAGGTTAGTAGAATGAACTGGAAAACACATGAAGATATATTCTGACTAGCAAGATTTCTAAACTTTTCCTCTATTTAGTATTTTTTTATTCGTATTTGGTTTTAATCTCACAGTTCATAAATCAGAATCTCCTCTGATTCTCTTGCTTCAGCGCAGCATTGCCATTTCTGTGGCACTGTCAGGCTCTGCTAGTGGGCAGTAATAGTGTCATTGTGTAACAAAAATCGTCAGCACCTAAAAGTTCGTTTTCCACTTTTTAATCTACTTGTGCCAACAGCCACTGTTTATTGTTGCAAAGTCAGTATCTTTTTCCTTTCAGATGTATTCCAGAATACCCTTTTGGGGGGATATTCTTCACTTCTTCCTGTTCACCTGTGAGATGGTCACTGTAAGTTAGATTTGTTTATCTCTGTCCAAAACACCAAGCCAAAGCACAAGAGAATACTTCACATTTTCTTGATACTTTATGAACAAATCACTCCTGTTTTCCACCTTACAAATCCAGGTCTTGACATTAGTATCATTATTTCAAATTTTCATAATTTTTGTTCTGTTTTAAATAAAAATTCCTCCGCATCTGAACTATATTCTCAAATCAGTTTGTTTTCATTGACTTAGCCTCTGTCCAATGGATACTGGACAGTAAGTAGTAGATATAACCTAATTAGGAATCAAGACACAGTGGAATTTAGGAAACAAGAAATGTAATTTTATTACCAGTGTTAATAAATCATAAATAAGTTGGACTAAAGGTAATAAACTGGCCTTTTTCCAAGTAAGACCATTGAGCTCGTAGAAGATTCAGACTATACAGAGATCAGAAATTATGAGATAAATCAGCACTCCTGTTGTATTCCATACACTCCTAGTTTTGCACTAGGCACTTTTGGAGGGATTGAATAAAAGATCAACACAGCCGTAGCTAGGAAAGTATGTTTGTGAGGACCCTATCAGTGGCCAGTTTGGAGGTACAACAACTTCCTTACTATTGCAAAATAATTTGTATTGGTAATAAATTTAAATCAGGCTTAACTCTGGGTATGTCCAAGCACTTCAGCAAATGTCTCACAGCTGGTGGAAGTCCATTGATAGCTTCCTTGGAAGAGGCCTGGAAAATGCACCAGGGGAGGTTTAGACTGGACATTAGGAAAAATTTTTACACTGAAAGGGTTATAAAGCATTGGAACAGGCTATTTAAAAGACAGGTAGACATAGTGCTTAGAGATATGTTTTAGTGATGGCTTTTGTCAGTGTTCGGTTGATGGTTGGACTAGACGATCTGAAAGGTCCCTTCTATGATTCTGTGATTCTATGAAAAGAGCACCAAGCTATCTTATACCAAGAATACACTTCTTACGGCACTGTATAAATGTTGAATACACTTCTACTCTAATTAAGCAGCAGCCATTGCTATTAATATCTTGTGGCTTCCACTGTTTTTTTGAGGAGATGGCCCATTAAGCATGTTTTCATTAAGTAGAGTAGATGGCATTTACACAGTAAATGAAACAACAGATGGATGACCTCTTCACCTATATGCTGTTATGTTAAAAATCAAGGCCAGTGATTGGCACCTTTGTGATAAAATAAAAATAGGAATTTAAAATAAAAGTTAAAAAAAAAAAACAAACAGAGAAGCATCTGCAGTTTTTTCTAACCACGTTATCTATCATCTGCTTATCTTCCCTGCTTGAAAGCCCTAGGGAAAATCTGAGCTTTGTAGTGTATTCTGAAGGATAATAAATACAGCATATTTTGCACCATATGGATTATCTCAGGCCTTCATAAAAAGCTATCAAAACCAAGCAATATACAAGCTCCAGAATGAGCATATGTTGCATTATGGCATGATTAGAAAGATCTTTTTCTGACTAGAGGAGTCAGAAAACATCTACATCTCAAAACCAAGACAATCAATCACCAAAAGTCCTATAGTTAACTAGTACAAACTTCAAATTACAAACATTATGAGTTAAAGGAGAAGAATAATGCACTCTTTAAAACAGCAAATTGCCACATTTTGCAGTTGGTTTCTAGGCTGACGAAGCATCTACACCAGTTTTCTAATCTTGATGGTCATGGTTGACTAAAGAAAAAAGTTCAAAGCGGACAGGCTTATTCTAAAGAAAGAAGCTGCACTGGTGATGTCTACTGCATAATCAATTTATAAGTTGATAGATTTGCTAAAGCAATTGACAATTGTGACCTGAGATTAAAAGGTAAAATAAAAAATGTTTTTTTATTTAATCAATGAAATTAAGACACTATTATTATCAGTACTGAAATGGATCATAGTGGACTAAGAGAAGGAAAAAGTTCTAATAATGCTGCTGCAGTTTGGCCTGTCTCTGCAATACATGTTACTTTAACAACTTGTTTTGATGAGGAAGACTGAAGAAGATAAATCTTAAGGCAGTTAATGAAGACAGTTTTATGAGGGCTGGAAGGGGAATATTCTGGTAAAGCATCCCCTGCATTGCCCGTAAGGTAACTATCTCCACAACAAAACCAAACACGTAAACCTCCCAGTGCTTGAGTCCCTTTAATATTTCCTTCCCTTCATAATACCCTGCAGAAATCTAATCCCGGTGGGATATTGCCCATATCCACTTTTCACTGTAGCTCTTTCACTTCCCTGGTAACATTCTTAAGAAAACCAAAGCCATACAATCAGACATGTGAGTGAAACAGCTGCAATGATTTTCATTAATAGCTAGACTTAGTAAACAAGTCTTAGTCCTGGCTCACACCTAAACCAGAGCTCTCGGGCACTGCTCTGAGGCAAACCTTGACAAGGTGTTGTTTTTAGCAGCCAATGCCATAAATAAAGACTAATCTGACGCAAAAAGTTATATCCTATCTGAAATTACCAAGCTAACCAAAATCTTGATGCAAATCCAGTCCTCTTATTATATCCAATTTTATTAAATTGTTAACAATTGTTGTAGCCACAATATTCCATCATCATGAAAAATATGTTTCAGTAATGCTGCTATTTTACTATCAGCACGAGTATTCCGGTGAACTACGAGAACTAGATATAGTAATGTGTGTCTGACAGTAATATGCACATTTATTTGCAAACTTTAAAAGGTGTGACATTTCTTTTATTCACACCAGGAATGATTTCTGTGGGATAAAGGAAGCAGTAAAATGTTCTCCTGTAAGCAGAAAAAGGAAGATATTATCACTATCTAATTTTCCCTGTATTTCAACCTGTATTACGCAACGGTCACTACTTTTAAGTCTATTTCTTTCACTTAATATGATATCATAGAGGCAGTATATTCTTTGCAGATGGCTTATCGTCAGTAGTGGAAATGCATCGCTTTTAGTGAATTTGAAGGACAAAAATCTTTTATATCACAGGGACACATCAAAAGGGCTCCAAACAGGAATATTTTAAGTAATTAGAATGAGCAGTTTCTTTCAACAAACTAGTACAAAACTGTATTTTTTTTTTATTACCCATGATGTCTATTCATAATACTTAACACCTGCAGAACAAAGAAAATCCCACACTGTGGATATCCACGATGTTATAGCATGTGGGATCTCCTACATTCCCATCCTGACTTCGCCAACTTCCCAGATACCATTGTTCAAAACTTAAGTTACTTATCTCACTGCAAATCAGTTCTGTGAAGATTAAACAAGGTTTGCAAAGCTCTAAACAGCTGCTAAATAAGCTACGGCAATTTTTCTCTGGTGAGTTTCTCTGGTGAGGCAATAACTCTGGTGAGTTATTTTAAGTTTTTCTACGTTGCATTATACCACAGTTGAATAAATTAAATTTTAACTTCATAAAACAAGTAACACATATTTCAAGAGTGACTTTATCAAATCTAATTGTCAACAACATATATTTAATTGCTAATTAAGAAAAGAGTGTGTAAAGCAGTGGTTAATACACTTTTCTGTACAGCATACGCATTTTCTTCATTAACTCAAGCACATGTGAACATGCACTAGATGAAAATAAGAAGCAACTTCTAACCAAATGCTTCTGACATCTGCGCCATTAAGATTTTAAATCTTAGAAAAATGTCCAAAACCATTTCCAGTCTACTAAAGTGAGCAGAGTGATTAATTAATAATTGCTCGCTAACTATCCTGAATCCCATAAATGGTATGCATTCCTTCTCTTTCAACAGCAAAAATCAGTGTGGCCCATCTTACCTGAGCTGTCCTGAAATAATTACCATTCTCTGCCAATGAAAGAAGGTAACTTTTTCTTCCTTCCTTTTTAGGCTCCAAAGGAATATCAGAAATAGAAATCGGGTTGTTTTTCTCTCCAGCTATTGACACAGCCTGATTTAAAGATTCGAGTTATTTTCTGCTCCATGGGGTTGGGGGAAAATGCATAAAATAGGTGCACTCACATCACGGTAGTTAATGCATCCCTGAGTAATGTCAATGACATGGCAGTTCTAATGCTCTGGCACCAGGGGAAAGGACGTTTTCTTTAAAGTTGCTACAGTACTGAGAGTTCAGGCATTCACGTTACCTTCGGGATCTTAAATCTCTCTTAAAATGAACAAAAAAGGAGTAACAATAGAATTCTAATGGATTAAACTCGCTAACAGACTAAAAATTTTATGCCTCCTGTCCTTATCCACTTTCCCTGTATCACTTGGGATTTTTTAGACTTCTTTGATATTCTCCCTCAGTTGCCTTTAATAGACTTGCAGAGTCCTTGATTATTTAGTCACCATTCATACAGAAGCTGCTTAATGCCTTTATCATCTTTATATCTCTTCTCTAAAAAAATTCTGTCTCTATTTTGAGATTGAGAGGGAGTCACAAGCAGAGAAATAAACAGAACTGCCTATGTTATTCAGGATTTTTGAGAATCCCACTTTTATCAGTGCCATAGGGATGTCTCCTATTCCTTCCTGATCAGAGAAATGCTTACGCTTGATTTTAGCTTCCATTAGCTTGCTTTGGTTTTATGTTATTCCCTTTTTGGGTGATAAGCACAACTTCAGTGAATTACTGGCTTCTGCTCCTTGCATTACTTTGCCTTGTGTTACCCTGCGGTCCGGATCCGGGGCCTGGTTTACCATGTTGGAAAAAAACATGACAGCAATGATAGCTGAAATGCAGCAACAAAGTGTTGTCCTTCTCACTACTACTCACTGCCACATCTGAGGCAGCAAGGCACAATATGATGGATAGAACGGATACAGCCGCCACTACAGTTTCCCACAGGGAAAGGGTCCAGTTGTAGGTGTCCTGCAAAGGTGCTACGTTTGGACAGATATAGCTCTGAAAGGCTTAGTCTAGTAAAAGTCTTTTATTCCTTCTGTACCTCACCACAAACTTTTTGCCATTTACTCCTGAGAGACAAGCAGACACTTAGCTCTCTTTCATCTCGCTGGACTAGAGGACTTGGACCTATTTTAATCTGTCTAATAGCAACTAGGCACCTGAGAGCTCTCATGCTTAATCTTCCCATGAAATGAAACCAATCTTTTCCAAGTTCTTAAAAGGCTGTGCATTCTAACAGCACAGACATTTGGTCATTAGATACATTTATGGACATTTGCCCTGTTAAAAAAAAAAACAAACAACACAATACATGCAAGTCGCCATTGCCTCTGTGCAAATAATATTTTTTTCACAAGTATTTGAAAAGGATCCACTTTTTATTACTGATCCAGATTCCCAGTACAATTTAGTAATAAGATTAGTGCAACTGGCTAATCTATAACTGACATCTGAACTTTGTTCAGACAGCTGTTCCAGAACAGTTCTCAACTAAACCAAAAATGGACTTGTTTTATCTGACTCTTTTTTTTTTTTAAGCACAGATGTCCTTCTGTGAAAATCAAGTACAATTGATTTTGCTAGGTCATAATTTGGTAGGTCGGAATTACTTTGTTCAGCTTCACAATGCAAGGGAGTCACCAATGAGTTTGATTACAAGGTCTGCTGCACTTTGGTTTTCTGCACATCTATTTCCAGACAACACTAGGTGGTTTTTTTCCCCCCTTGATTGCCTGCAAGATCATCAAATGTAATTGCTTCGGTCAGCCTTCTTGCGGATTCTTACAATGGTGCGTATATATGTTATTCCAAAACATGTATTTGCCTTTCCCATTACACTGCCATGACAGGAAACAAACATAATCTGGAAACAAAGAACATGGAAGACCTACTACCTACCTCATTTTTCTTTCATTTTATCCTCCTTCAGTTGCAAGTATTGTGACTCTTACAGGAGTAATATATCATATTATGAATTGCAAGTCAGTGACAGCAACAAAAGTCATGGCGCTACTTCTGCCTATCTATCCGTTTTCCAAGGTTTTTCTATTAGTCACATTCTCATTGTTGGGAATTCAGCTATTCCCTGGACTAAGTTGCTTGGACCTACTGCAGAGTAGCTTCCCTGCCTGTTTATGTTTGCTATAATACATGGTAATACATGATTTCAATGGGAATAAATTTTTTTCCATTCAGCACATCAGTGACGTGACGGGCACTGTCCAAATGCACTACAGCCGTAAACATTCTGCCGTAAACAGTCCACACTGCCATAACATGATTCTATTGCACATGCTCAGGTATCGCTCATAGCTAATGAGATATAATTATCGTTGGAGTTTACTAACTATCCAACCTAGGTGATCTTCAAAGCAATTATAAATACAGACAACAGTAAAATATAAAACTTACCTAATTTGAACTTTGTACCACTGTCCATCATCCACTCTTGCAGTAGTAGTGATGTTACTGACTTTTGCTGCTTCATCACATAAAAACTGGTACTACAAATCAGGAAACAGTTACAGACTTAGAAACTTGAATTTAAAAATAACAAGTGGTTTCATAAAACCCTGAAGGTTACCACGTGTATCAAGGAAAACTAATGTTTCATTAAAGACCTGGATCAGGAAATCTATTGTACCAGAAATATACAAGCGTACATATATGCTTCCTAGCCTGCATGAAAATGCTTTAATTTTGTGTATTGTACAATCAGATATTATGGGCCTGATTTGCGAAGAAGTTGACCATCTGCAACTCAGCTGAAATTAACATTGGCCACGGGTGAATTTTACTTACCATTTTATGGCCTCCTTACACTTCCAAACACGTAATGTAGCATGCAGGCTTGAGCATTTTGGAACACCATTTAATTTCCTATACTAATGTGAACAAGCACTTGATTTCATGGTTTGTCTACTTGTAATTGTAGCTTGATTGTGAGCTTAGAACCATTTGTTCATTGGGCTTTAAATCTACATTTAATTGACCGGCTTTGTGAATGATTAAGTGAATTCAATTAGTTTTAACATGGCACACTGGGATCTCTGAATAGATTTTTGTCAATTAAAGTACTTTCATATTTTATGGTGCTTACGATATGTTAGAAAAATATTTTTCTGCATCATTACTTTACCATGAATACAAGTAAGATGGACTTAAAGCCGTCAACATTTTCTAAACCTTGGATAACTTCCTGCCCCTGACTCATCTCATTTGTTCTGGATAAAGATAGTCACAATATAATAAAACATAGTAAATCACAATATAAAAGAAAAAGAAGTAAAAGGTTTTCTTCTTTTTCTGTTTATCTGCAATTTATATCCCTTTTTAGTATGATCATGCTCTTTAAACATGAAGGCAAATGTAACTTAAATATGCTGTTCCTAACAGTCATTTCACAATCCGTGTAGGAGAATATAATTACAGCCAGACTTTTTGAAACTTTTAACAGGAAAATGGGAGATCCATTATGAGAAAAGTACCTTCTCTTTTACCGTCTATTTATAGCCTCTTTGATATCTGCCCATCTCTTCATAAAGCTCAAGCTTTATCTCTTCCTTGGAAAGAAGGAATAATTTCCCAAAGGTAAAGATATACTGGGGTACATACTTTACTCCTTATATACAAATGTATTCCTATTTGGTTGTCCATGAAAGCCAAGCAAATGTTTTTTGGGATCCTGTGGAACTGTGAATTAACATGATAGACCAAGTAAAAGGTTTCTACTCAGAGCCATATGGTAACAAAGAAACACTATTCCCTTATGCAGTAAATTTTCCTATGACAATTCACTCAATTCCACAGCCTTCCTTATAACAATTTTAATGAACTTACACATGAGGAGGTTCAGGAGGTTTAGGCTTTGTATATAAAATAGAATGCCTTAATTCGTACCAGTTTTAAAGACAAAATCTACATTCTTTATTACTGTCTTTTAATATGTACTTTTTATGAGACATTCCAATTATAATCATTATTGAATTCTCCTCAAGCATCACCTCTTATGAGACATATTAATCATAATAGCCATGAATTTTCCCTTATAGGTAGCAAGTTTAACAACAATTTTCCTTAAAATACTAACGAATTTCAAGACTTGCTTTATCTCTATCTACTATCTTCTACAGTAAGAAACAGAAAAAAATATTAGAACTTTTACAGATCCTAGATTTTACTTGTTTGGCAGAAAATTTTGATGCCTTACCTGTAAGGTGCCATGTTTGATGAAAAGCTGAATTAAAAAATGTCCTATTGTTTCTGGGCTCTGTTCAATATACAGGAGGAGTCCATGAGAATTATAGGTCTTAAATTCCAAGTTGATGAAGTTTTGCGTGTTCAAATGCAAGCCTTGAAATTCCAGGTAAGAATCACCATAATAGCGAGCGTAACTAAAATCTGTAAATAGAATTTTGAGAGATATCAGGATACAAGGACATTTTTCTTCAGCAGTTGCTTTTTTATTCTGCTAATGGTAGCAAAGATATAGGATGCTCTTTTACATCTGTCAAGGAGAGAGAGATGAATCTGAAAATTGATGTTAGCCTTCTTCTGTCAAAGACTAACGCTGACTATTTATAAAACTAGACATAAACGTTTAGATCAAATTATATTAAGCAGACAACTAGGATCAATGCCTGAAAGAAAAGGCTATGAAGTTATAGCACTTGGAACATATCTAGCAGCTTTGGCTCCCCGTAAGTCAAGAACAGTTTTTTTCAAAGTTAGGCATTCACATAGTTTTTGATGCAAGAATGAATGAGTTTGAAGTCTTTGCAGAAACAACACAGTACGGAAAGGAGGAAGATATTCCACAACCTAATTATGAAATTGCCATCTTAATCAAATACGTTAACTATTTCTGTCAAAAACAAACAATGGAACGTTGCTAGGGTGAAAGCTAAAAATTTCCCTTCTGACTGTATCTAGCTTGTCTGATTTATCTAGGCTCCTCTTCACCTCCAGCACCCTGTGCCATACCTGGCAAGGCAATGCAGCTCTTATTTAAATGGATAAAGTATGTGAATAGATAGCTCCAAGCCTATCAGATGACAGAAAAGTACACTTAAAACGGGCTGCTTTGTTTTTCCTCTCCTCTCCTCTGACAAAAAATTGTACTTTATTCTCACTGACATTCGTGTCTTTTTATCTTCCTATGGCCACAAATGATGCTGCCTTGCAAGACAATACACTCCATTATTCTATGGACTTGGGGACAATTTGGCTTCTAATGGTTAATATATTCATGCTACTAACCAGAAAGCTTTTTAAAAGAATCAGCTCGGTAGTAAAACTGCTGCAGTTGCTTTATGTCCATAAACATGGAAAGAGTTATTGAGAGAAAGCGCTGAAGGCTATTGAGCAGGCTTCAGGTTTTTGTGAAACCCCTAGGAATGCGCTACTTGAATCACAAATGGCTACATACCTTCCCACAATAGCTATTAACAAAACCCACTGTTGTGGTTTTATCTGTATTCTCACATTGTTTGTAACACTACACAATCTCTTTTTATAGAACATAAGCTTTGCTTATAATCCTTCTACTACACTTACATGCAGCTTTTTCATTTGACCTCTGAGTTGGCTTCCTAGGTTGCTATTTGTCCTGCAGCAGAGTGCTCATCACCCAAGCCTTTAGAAAATAAAAAATAAAAAATTGAAGCTGTATTTTATCTTTGACTCTGAATGTCTAATACTTGCTTCCCTAAGAAACAGGAAAACCCTTTGGCCTATAAAATCCTTTCAGTTGTAGCTCGTTCCCCTGTGTACATACAGCTCTCTGCGTTTTTCTGTTTACAGGAATTCACATGAATGTCAGAATGTTAAAAGGTTTGAGACCTCACCGTAACAGTAAGCATATACACAGACAGGTCTGCAGGCCAGCTGACTGGCAAGCTTCATTAGCTTTTGCCAGCACCTACTGGGTTTCTTCTGTTCCAATGAGCTTCAGCTGGATCAGTTTCAGAACGGAGGCATTGAAATTTAAAACTTCTCGAGAGCTAGACAACTGTAAGTCTTCTTTTTCAAAGGCAGGTAGAGATAAAGGTTGTCAAGCATTGGAACAGCCTCCCCAGGGAAGTGGTTGAGTGACCATTCCTGGAGGTATTTAAAAGACATGTAGATGTGGTGCTTAGAATCGTGGTTTACTGGTGGACTTTGCAGCGCCAGGTTAACGGTTGGACTTGACGATATTAAAGGTCTTTTCCAACCTAAATGACTCCAGGATTCTACAATTCAATAATAATATGCCCATAAGCATATGCTCCTGTGGATAATGGAGCTTCTGTCTCTGGATATTTCTATGTCTAATGGATACTCTGCAGTTTGCATGGATTGAGGCACAGAGAGAATTACAATAACGCTTTTCTTCTTTCAACTGCTATTCTTTTTTGTTATGTTACACTTTGGGATAAAACGCTCTTGCTCAAGCTATCATTTTCCCTTCTTTCATGGACACATCTTTTACATCATTTACTGTTCTTTTAATTAGAAATACTTTACAAAATTCAAAGAGAAGGCATCATTGCCTGTGGGAAGGACAGTCTCATGAAAAATATGAACAATTGATTTGCTATTTGAAAATTTTATTTATTGTTTACAAAGAAGGAACAAATCTCTTGCAACAATATAAAACTATGGCCATAAGAAAGTTATGTTTGTTTAAAACTGGGGAATGAAAAGTGAAAAAAAGTTTTACGGAAGTGAAATGAAAAGGTCAGAGCACGGACTGTTTCACTGGGCTGGCTACAGACCCCTCCAGCCCAACAGCTGACTCCCATTGGCAGCCCACAGCCCAGGCTTAGGCAAACAGCATGCAGGAAGCAACAGTCCTCCTGGGACAGCCTCTTAGCTTCCACCACAAACACTGCTGTGGCTTCCTCAGCCAGGCGGTGTGTGTGGTCCACCACACTGGGCACCCACCCGTGCTTACCACCTCCGGTGAGTCTGGCTGGCAGGCAGGCCAAAGACGTAAGTGGCTGCCTTGTGTCCTGCCCCACTGGTGGCTACGCCAATGGCTGCCCCATGTGCCACGGCCCCCTCTCAGCCCCTCACTGCCGCTTGTAGACTGCTGCCAGTCTGACCTGGTATCTCTGGAGGCTTGCTGCCTGGCAGGGCCAGGATCAGGGATTTTGCTCAGGGACCAGCAAAGCTTGCCCAGCCCACACACAGTTAACTCTTGCTACTCTTCCATGTGGGCACCAACACTGCTGCCAGCGTAACCTGAAGCACCAAGAACGCCTGCAGAGCTCTGGGTGTGAGGGAAGCGGACATGGGGGCCCCTCAGTTCCACCAGTGAGGGGGGAAAGTCCTGACCAGCAGCCGACCCATCCAACAGGTCAACACCTGGCTGTTCTGCTGACACATCTAACAAAGTCAGGCAAGACTGGTTTTGGTCGTTAGCCTAATGAAGAGGACTTTAGATTAGGTGTGCTGGGGGGCAGTTCCCATAACCTGAAGAGAAGTGAGGGGGGAGCAAGTGTGTCTGGGCAACAGCATGATGGGAAGCTTCTGCAAGTAAGATGAATTTAACTCAAAATGTGCTGGTAAAGGATGGACAAGCACCTCAACCACTAACACTTCACACGAAGAAAAGAACAGTACAAGCACTGCAAAGAATTGCAGACAGTAAGTCAGGTAAAACATCTTTATATTTAGTTAGCCCTACCCATCATTTCATTCTCCTGTTGGTATTCATACACAGCATTCTTTTAAGTTACAGAAACACCTACAGAAATCTGAAGTTTAACAAATATTTTTGTGAACATATTCTTGGGGAGACTAGTGCTGGTAACAATTCTTCAATGACCTTGAAACTACTGATTTCCTTTCAACTAATAAACAAGTCTTTAGGCCTCTAATTAAGATGGCACAAAGCAAATTCGACTGCGATACTTTGCTATGAATACTTTGCTTTGATACTCTGTCTCTGGGCTTGTTTCTTTACTTTCTGAGGAATGTGGGAAATGCATGGACATAAAGTAAATTTTATTAGTATTACTTTTATCTTGATGTTGACTACTGAAAAAAGGAAGGGAGATTTTTATAACCAGTGTTTCTTAGTGGCTGCTTAGTGGGAGTTCCATTTATAGCTGGAATTTATATATTCAGTAAAATATTACTGTACTGCACCCTGGAGAAGATTTTCAAACAATGAGACTAACTCTATAACTCTAACTAATTATAGTTAACTGTTTTGTCAAAACTGCAGTGTATTCAACTTTTGCACTTAATATCAATAAATGACTGCAAATGCTAAACTGCTGTTTACGCTTCCTTCATTCACTATTTTTGCTGTATAATTGTATTTGTACCTAGATCACAGTTACAGTTTTCAGGTACACACACTACCTTCTCCTATAGGTATGCACAGTGTTAATGACGTGATTTGATTGCATTTCAACCACTGCTGAAGGTTCCCACATGCAAAAAAAGCTTCAAGTGAGGAAAAACAATTGCCATGACAGAGCAAGGGTCCAGCATGGTGTTCATGCTGAAGATGAGAAGCCTTCAGGGAAGGTTGGAGGGGGACCTAACGGCAGCCTCTCAGTACTTTCAAGGACGTTGTTGAGGAGACAGCGAGGCTCTTTGTAGACAGGAATGACAGGAGGATAAGAGAAAATGGTCTTAAATTGAAACAGGTAACTTAGCATAGTAGAAACATGCTTGCTGGGCTAACTATAAAGAATTCATGCCTCCCCATGATTGTGAACTCTGACAGAATATAAAAGCAGGGTGAATGGGTAAGATTAGCCATATGATGCCTTTTTTTTTTTTTTTTTACCTCTTTTAGAGCCTCCTGTCTCAGGTGGCCTATGCATGTAGCAGTGTTTTTTCTTTACTCTCAATATGCTGAAAGTAACTCAGCTTTCATTTTCTGTACACGTCTATGTCTTACCTCCAAAATCTGCATTTCTTTGAGGTTTCACATTTAACAAGTCATATTAATCAGTCTCTTTGGCATTCTAAAATAAGGCCAATCGTTCCAGTGAGTCCTGGAGGGCAACCATAGCAAAATAATCCATACATTTTATTCTTTATTCCCTTAAATGCAATAACCTACTTCATATTTGTAATCAGTATTTAAAAGGTTTTAATTTATTCTCAAACGACTCCCATGTCCTTCCATGTGTTTTATTTAGTCTTTTCAGCTGAAACGCCTTAGACAGAGTAAAACAATGATCTTTGACCATTATTTCTATTTCCAGACGCAATGCTATTTCGCTGTGATATGCCTCACCTTTGGTTCCACATAATGTACCCACAGTTACAGTAAACCTATTTTTTTTTATGCTGTCAAAGAAGTCTGTGCTGCATGACTAGCAGAGAATTATAGTTATGTTTTTCTCTCAAAGCTGAAATGTTCTCTAATGTGGCATGCTAGACAACAATAAAACGTGGTTAACATCCAGAACTGTTGCCAGTGCAGCCCACAAGCAGCTTTCAAGCAAAGAAAAACAAGGGTTATGAATAAGCCCTCTTTACTGTTCCTTTGTTATGCTTACACAGAGCTACAGGTTTGAGTAGACTGCAAAATTCTTCTGAAAGAAAAACAAGGCTGTTTTAGAGCCCCTATAATTCACGATGTCTACACGTCTAGCCTAAACATGCACAAACACATCCATAGAATACAGTTGCTTTAAAGGGATGCAAAATCAGATCCTAAACCCCATGAAGCTCCTTCCCTTTTCCTGCAATTATTGTCTGTCTTTCCTTTCCTGACACAGGCATCAGTCACGCCTGTTGACCCACGTTTTGGTTCTGAACTCATTCATAGAATCATGTTCAAAAGTCACTGCAACGCTGTTGGTAGTGAGATCTGCACTTACCCTCCCTGCTCACCCACAAAGGGGACAATTGGCTGCAGTAAAATCGCTTTTTTAAAAATGTAAATAATTTCTTTGTTTATTATCTACAGTATTTGGATACTGTGGGGAAAATGGGCATGAAATTTTTTTATATCCAAGGATAATAGTAGGTTATATTCACAGTAGTAATTTCCATGGTCTATATAATTTGATATATATAATTAATACATATCAAATTTCTATGTGTATAAAATACATAAACAACAGACTTTTTAAAATCTCTTGGGCAGGGTGAAAAGAGCTTCTCTTAAAGTTGGTGGGAGATTTTTTTTGGTTTTTTTTGTTTTTTTTTTTCCTTAGGAAACTCACTGAACACCAGCAAATAGCTCTATTTTTGTCCCTTTTCGATAACTCCTATAGGCCAAAAAGAGGTTCTGCAGAGCTCCCCATGGACAGGAAGGACTGGAATGCTGGACTGTGCCCAGCAATGTGGACTATGCTTCTCACTGGCATAGGGTATGTGCCGGTAAAACATTTGTGCTCCAACAATCTTTCAAAAGCATAACTTAAATGAGTCCATTTGAAACAAACTGGAGGTCAGATGTACCTTTTTTCCCCAGGTATAGCAGTTTGGAGAGCTCTAACACTTGTAACTTTATTCATGAATGCAAAGAATTCCTGAATTATTTTGAAATTATTTTAGGATGACTTATACTCAATTGTAATGCCTAAAACGAAGCTCCCAATTTCTGTTGATTTCCATTCTGATTTTCAATGATGCCTGCATTCTGACAGCCAAATTAATGGCCATTTACAGATATTCAGGTCAGCACTTCCGATTCAACATCCTTCCAGAATCACCTAGCGCAGGTAAACTTGGCTGTGCTACCTTGCCAGAACAATTATAACTACACTGCATTTCTGGAAACAGTTATTCGCTATTTATATAGGTAATATATACGTGTATTTCAATACCTTAAAGCTCCGTATTTATTAGCAGTTAATCTACAATCTCTGGTTTTCCTCTCCCCTCTTCCTTATACTTGCTGAATTTGAAGAACACCACGCTCATGTAATGTGACCTTTTTCTACCGCTGTTACTTGCCTGTGAGCAATGCTTTAATTGCCAGTTTTGCCTACTTACTTTCAGATGTCAAATTCCCTCTGCCTCTTTTGCACTCGGACGTCTATCAGGGCCCACTAGAATGTCTTTTCCTGGGATTAGCAAAACCTTGCCGGGGCCCTGTGCCAAAGCATCTTTTGGTATATTCCAGTGATGTTTAAATTAGACTGACAGAAATGTCTTCTCTAAAAGTATGACTAGAGAAAATTGCTTTACAAGACATGTCAACTGGCCCAGTGGACCTGAAAATCTTTACGGTTTTCTTGTCTTTGCATTTACCACTGAGAGGGTCATATTAAATGCTTCTCCTGCTACCACATCACTGCTAAACGAATTCCACCAATAATTCAACCAGAAAATACAAGTGCGCTACATAATGGAAAAACTGCTGATATTGAGAAAAATTTAGGATAAGATATATGTAATACAGCTTAACCAAGTTCAAGGTTTATAAGAATGAGAGTATAATAAAAACTCTGAGGCATTTGTTCTGTTGGGTTCTAATAATAAAACTACTGAAAATGTCTACAAATGAAGAGAAGCATGACAATCCTGGAAGCTTCAAGCATTTCTGTTTTAATTTGGTATTCTGCTCACTCTTTCTTTGAAAAAGTATTTTTCTGTTTACAAGTAAACACTCAATACATTTTCTAGAAATGTTCATACATCCAGCAAGCGCAGTGAATGCTACATGCTTATATCTATATCGCTATGGAATAGTGGAATTGTCTGGTTTTCTCTTATAAGTACACATAAAACAGTAAATAAATTAGTTGATTACAGCCTTCATCTTTTCGCATGTATTGTGTGTGTGAAATTATATTTCACATACATTGACTGCAGAGAACTGAGAAGATGGTAAGTCTTGGCCTCTCCTTGAACTCAGGGAAAAGGGGGGCAGAGTCTTCTAGCAGTATTTCATTTAAATTATATAAGGCACCTGGAATGTAATTAGTGCAGGAAATTGTTTTATTATTATCATTAAAGTATAAATAGTTCCTAAAACAGGATTCTGTTTCATGCTCAGGTGTGGATTTGAACATCAAATACACTGCATGACTAAGTTTATTAATTACAATATTAGCTTAGTGAGATGAGCTGCGATTTCTCAACATGTGGGCCAGCTCAGCAACATACAGAAAATGGAGAGGTGTTAAATTTTACTGCAATCAGCAGGTGAGTAGAAGAGAGACTCTCACAGAAGGTATAAAAAAAAAAAAATCAGGAAAACCTCAGCTGTGTGTGGTTCTGTTTCAGCTAAAGCCTGTGGTGTTTCTTTCCCTTTTAAATGTACCATAAGGGACACGGAGAGGATCAAGTATTATTACAGCAGAAATCAGGAGCAGCTCTTACCTTGGGGATAATTTGGCCTGCTCGCAGCAGAACTTCACAAGTCTTGCTAAAATCGTTCCCTTCTGACGCCCTTTCTACAAAGTGCTGGCAGGTGGCACACAGCCAGCACCAAGCCCAGTGCCACCGCGTGCATGTTGATAACCCCCACGGCTAGAAAGCATTAGAGCTACCACTGGGAAAGGAGCAGATGCATCCATCAGAAACTAAGCTTTTTCACTTCTCCTCATAAACCAACTTGCTATTTTCAGCCTCTTACAACTAGACTTTGAACAAACAGAACTGAACTAATTTTATCTTACCAACTTATTTTAATCTTATCAACTATTTTAAAGATTACAACCAAAATCAGTGGCCACAGCATGAGGTGTACATAATAGGGCTTTAAAATTTCCTTTATGGTATTGTAGGTCCCTCCAGAAGGCAGTTGTCTCCCATTAGTAAGAATAAATACTGTGGATGGGAATAGCACAATAATCAAAATCTTGCAATGTGTTGCAAGAACTGCAACTATCCCCTAATACCAAATCAATCACTTAAGCAAGATTATTTTCTGAATGCAAAAACAAACAAAAAAACATTATTGTGAAATCCAGAACAAAACAATATTTCTATCTGGCCAAATCAACTGGTAGAAGGGATGGATTTTTAAAATTTTTGTCATGGTGTTTTGTTTATTTCTAATGCAGTCAAAAAATCACCATGCATGGGCATGTCACTTGAAAGTGGCACTCACAATAACATTGTATATTCTATATGTTTAGTTGAGGATGCATGTATGGTATCTACTGTGGCAGAAGGACAATAGAACTCTCTGTGAATAATTTGTTCTTGTTACAGATCCAAATCTTCACAGATCCAACATTTTTATTTAGCAATTCAGCTGGAATTTGCTTAGCACTATGCTGCTACGCAAGAAGTGATATCCAGGTGATTTGCTGACAAGTATTCTCAGGAGTGTGCTTCTTCCTGTTGGAGGTTACTGGAGAAATTCTTGTGGAGTCCTCAGATTAAAACGATTCTCATCCTGAAAACCATCTCTCCCCAGTCACGGATGAAATAGTGTGGCAAGATGGCATTGTAAGGCTTGCACAGTAGCTATGCTTGTTCCTCATAATTTATAGTAATTGCTTTTATCTATTAATGGCACACACCTCACTAAATTGACAGCTAAGTTTTATCTGTTCCATGTTTATAAGTAAATATGCTGCCTTTACTAAGGTTGCGACTTTGGATAAGCCCGTATTTGGCCAATAAGCTGCAGTTAAAATGGCCAAATGCACGTCTCTGTCTTCAGTGTGCCTCGTCTGGGTCACGGCTACATATGCCAGCTCTCAGAGTGGTGCCAAAACTGTTACTGAGCAGGTATGTCAGCTGCAGAATCTGTCTTTATCCTGGACATATGGAACCTGAAAACGGTCCCAACTGAAGCTGCACGTGCAGAGATGGACAGTGTTCACAGCAGTGCTGTGCCAAGCTGTCATTTACAAATAGAACTGATGCTATCGATCCTAACAGCAAAACCATAGTGCTCTGAAACGGTACTTCGTTCACCTCTTCTGGTGAAGGTGTGACTTTTTCAACTAACATCTTACACACAGTACTGTGTTCAGTCTGCCTGTATCTCTCTGCTTTCCTTTCCCCCAAAGTACGCTGCAGTGCAAGTATGTGGCTGTCTTATGAAAGGAGTACTAAAGCACTCAATTGAGAGCGTGGTGAGCCTTATTTCTACTTCCTTTGTCTTACATCAGGTAGTAGAAGCCTGTAGGCTGTCTTGTGTGCTGGTATGCGTTTTATTGCCACGTAACTCGTGAGTTCTGATGAAGACCTGTATGTACACAAAGCATCAACAAAAAAACACTTGATGATGTTTTTCATCATTCACGGTATTAACTTCCTCAGTAATGTCCAATAAAGGAGGCATAAGACAGACGCATGCGACATCCCATTTTCTGTTTCACTTTCCGAGTCACAGTGGTCTAGGGTCTATCAATGTGAACAAGTACTATGGAAACAAATGCTGCCATGCATTTTTAAGAATATAAACAAGGACTGAACCATTAATAACACAGCAGACCAACGTCACACCACATAAAACTCAGTGAATATTTTGAAGGTCACACAAATGAAACTCTGATTAAAAACGGGATCGGGAAATTTAGTAGGTTATCATTTATGACACATAACCTATTACAGAAAACCAAAACTCAAAATCTAAAATAGATGGTTCATAAATTACATAGATAATATATAGTCCCAGCTGCTTCCCTTCCTGTTTTGTATGTGATCTAGTCACTTGCAACATATAAATGCAAATTTCTTATTTGATAGCCTTTTAATATGGGATCTGGCAGCTCAAAGGATGGGAAAGATTCAGAATGATAGTGCTGCTTAGGTAATTTATTTCAAAATCTACATTTGAAGTAAATTCTATCCTGAAAAATTTAAGTTCACATTTGGAGTTCTAGTGTAAGTACTGTAGAATAATTTCCCCTGTGTAAAAGAACTTACAGTGCAAAACGAAGCCTTCACACAAATTTTCTGTAGCAAAGATTTTGCATGAACCGTGAAGATAAGATTAAAGTGTGCAGACATAGGGCATCTTCCAAAATAACTACGTGTATGGAATTTGTCTGTGGTAATGAAAAATGAAAAACTTGTTGTTGCTTCAGCGTAAATACGTGTTTGTATTGTGCTCGACTGTAGTGTCTTTGGTTTAAATGCAGACTGGACTCTGAAGAAACTACATTGTGGCTGGGATATAGGCTTTCTAAACAAGGTTTTGTGGAGACTTTCCCACTTTTGATGATGATACTGAGTTAAACAGAAGACTGACTGCAAACCTAACTGAGGGGACGTGGCTGAAAGATAAATGGCTTAAAAAATCCTTGACAGCTAGCGATCAGGGATCCAAAATAAACAACAATTACCCATACAACTTCACTTGTGAAGGAAAAAGAAATGCAAATAGGTGAAGAAGTCTGTCATCAAGATGACACAGACAATCAAGATGGCAAGATCGTGAACTTTTGCTTTTGAAGAAACCGTGCAAAATATGTAATATTTTACTATGTTACAAAGCCATGTATTTATATATGAAGTTTTTCCGATAGATCTCAAAAATTAAGATGACAACAACAAAAGCCGGAAACACTGATCAAATTTAGAATAGATCCAAAGACATGTATGGAGCAAAGAAGATGGTGGTAGAAGACAACAGTCCCCTGTCCAGATATGTATGCCAGATGAGAAACTAGGAATATATTATGATTCAGATAAGCAAGCAACAACGAGGAAAAGCCAGGAAAGGATCCTAGCTAGTAAGAGAGAGACAGTAGAGATGAGAAATGAGGAATGAGAAGTAATGTGAGCAAAGTCATTAATGCAAGTTGAGAGGAAGGTGGGTGCTAAGAGCTTCAATCTAAGAGGAATATGGATGGCATTACTGAAACTTTGAAAATGAAAAGGCAGGATTGTCTGTGATCAGAACTCAGGTGGAAGCTTATGCGAAGTGGATATACCATCTGGCAATCTGCAACAGCAGGAGAATTGACTTAGCATGTAGAGGTCCTTGCCAGCTTTATGCTTATGTTAGCACTGAAGTAAGCTGAGGCAAGTAAGGGCTTATTTGGATTTCATGTCACAAACACAAAACAGCAATAGCTCTTCTTGCATTGATGGCATGGTGTTGACTCTGACACAACTAAGAGCAAACCAAAGTCAGCTCTAGAAATTCTAGGAGATAAATGAGAAGCCTAGTATTTAAAAGGACCTTTCTCTACCACGGCACCTGAAGTTCTCCAAACAATCTGCCTGGTACCATTGTTCAAATGTATGTGTTCAGACATCTTATACAGATTTAATTCAGAATGATCATGAAGTGATGGACAGAATAGAAAATACCATACTAAATTTTAAAATTAATTCCACTTGGTCTGAAATTACTTGCCACCTCCCTAATCCTTTAAGTGCAACAGCTGCATCTCAGAATCAAGACAAGCTTAGGAAGAATGCGAGTAAAACCCGTATCCACACTTGATACTGTTTATCTTTAAGGTAGATATGAAAAGAAATCTGAATTCTTATTTTGCAGGGAATACAATTACTTTTAGGTCAGTATAAGGAAAAAAGAAAACATCGTTGTTACATATTCCAGTTCTTACCATAAGCAAAATGTCTCCTTTATATCAAGTGAACTGTCTATGTTAACACATTAGAACTCTATCTATGGTCATGTTTACTTTTGTGATGTACACCATTAATTTCTGATGAATATTCTACCAATAGGATCACATTTCAAGTTCTCCACTATTTTTTTGCTCATACATATTTAATTATAAAACTGAAACTAAATTAAAATACAAAAAACCCACCGGTTTCATTCTTCAGATTCAGCACCCATTTTTGCCAGAGTACAGGAATACTCTTTGCTGATATCCAAATTAATCAGAGTCATTCTCTTGATCTCTTCTAGTATATGGGAAATCACTGCACAACTTCATGAGCTGGCACAGAAAAGCCAGCTAAAAACTGTATAAAACCAACCACACATGCTGTTTTTTTACAGTTTTTAGCTATACAAATGGTTGCACTTCCTGTGTCACAATAACCCCAAGTTTCCCTCTAGTGGGGAGTTACAAATCCTCTGGGAAAAGCGGAGCTCTGACAATTGCTATTTGGCAATTCACTTGCAAGACACATCTACTGAGTGTAGATGTGTAAGAACTTTAACAAAATAATCTATTTCTCTTACTATCAGCAAATTCCCTATAGGTATGAAAGTTTACTCTCAAAAATGTTGCTAGAGCACCAAATGCCAAAGAGAAAAAAAAGAAAATCTGTAGTTATTTATGTTTGAGACATATTCTGAAGCACAGCATGGGTTCAGAATTAGTGTCAATTAAAAGGGTCACTTGGTCAATGGCTGAGTTATCTAATTCATGCATAGAAAAGCTGGAAAGCAGCTCTATATCACACTGTCTTCCAGTTCAGTCCATAGAGAAGAAAGCCCGTTGGGAAGTTCACCCACCCCAAGACAACTTTCTAAAAGAACAGAAAGAAAACTCTGCAAATGCTTCTTTTTCCACTACTGAAAGATCCTAAATCACCACCTTATATTAGTCACTTAGAGAGTTACCAATGCGTATATGGAAAGTGTCTTGCCCAAGAAGACAGCAGGAGTTTTTGTTTGGTTTTATAAATCTCTGTGCATCCGAGCAGCAGGGCCACTATAACTGTAAGTCTGCTTTAGGAAGAGCCCCTTACGTTGTGACTTTGAATGGACCAGATATCTATAATTTCAGGTCATGTATTTCCTAATATGCCTTCCCCCTTTTAAGATAGAATTGGATATCAATAAGCTGGTTACAGAAGAATCACTGTTTCAACTTTATACTTATTCCTTAGTAGCCTTTATATAATTTTCTGACTATGATTTTTATGTTGCTGAAATTCTATTAAGTAGGTGTAAAGCCAGTGTATCTTCTACATCTTGTGTATACCACTAATATCTAAAAACAGTCTGTATATTTTTCTTCTAATAAAAAAAAAATATTTGTGAACAGGGTGAATGTAAAACACCACCTTAACTGCTCCTGATATCTCCAATCTCCATGGAATGTAAACAAACAAGACAGAAATATTTGAGGAATTTGAGGAAGGACTGAGGTACAAAATCACAATTTGTATAGGAGCTGGAAACAGTCTCATTTCACAGCCAAGCCCATGCAGAATTCTTAGTTATTGTTGTGTTATTCAATTTTCTGCCCCATCTGGGAATATGCCAAGCACTTCCATCTAAGTGTACTCATTAACTCTCACAGAAATCTAAAATTCACCTCTGGTAAGCCCAGTGTTTACCTGTCCTGTATGAAATACCATTTAAGAAAATCAATGCTGTCCCCGATGCACCCAAGTAAAGATTACTCAGGAAAATCAAACCACAAATACTGACTTATGCTTAAATAACACACAGCAGCAGTCACTGAGGAATTTTTGACAAACACTGAATTCTGTTTCGACCAAAACAAAGAGAAAAAAAATCTACAAGAATAGATTAATATGTGGGAGCTAGACCATATTATATTTTACTTCTTTAAAAAGCTAGAGAGGAACTGTCAGCAGATACAGATAAGGATAGAAAAAACCTTATTTACACCAAATAAAATTTGAGAAAAAAAAATTATTATAATTTTGGGTACGATTGGTTCCAGAGGGCCGTGCTGCCATCCAGCGTGACCTGGACAGGCTGGAGAGCTGGGCAGAGAAGAACCTAATGAGGTTCAACAAAAGCAAGTGTAGGGTCCTGCACCTGGGAAGGAAGAATGCCAAGCACCAGTATATGTTAGGGGCGGACATGCTGGGAAGCAGCTCTGAGGAGAAGGACCTGGGGGTCCTGGTAGACAGCAAATTATCCATGAGCCAGCAGTGTGCCCTTGTCGCCAAGAAGGCCAATGGCATCCTGGGCTGCATAGGGAAGACTGTGGCCAGTAGGTCGAGGGAGGTCATTCTCCCCCTCTACTCTGCACTGGTGAGGCCACAACTGGAGTACTGCATCCAGTTTTGGGCTCCCCAGTTCAAGAGGGACAGGGAACTACTGGAGCGAGTCCAGCGAAGGGCAACCAAGATGATTATGGGACTGGAACACCTCCCTTATGAGGAAAGGCTGAAAGAGCTGGGACTCTTTAGCCTGGAGAAGAGAAGGCTGAGGGGGGACCTGATTAATGTTTACAAGTATCTAAAGGGTGGGTTTAAGGAGGACGGAGCCAGGCTCTTTTCAATGGTTCCCAGCGACAGGACAAGGGGCAATGGGCACAAGCTAGAGCATAGGAAGTTCCATTCAAATACATGGAAAAACTTCTTTCCAGTGAGGGTGACAAGAGCACTGGGACAGGCTGCCCAGGGAGGTTGTGGAGTCCCCTTCTCTGGAGATTTTCAAGACCCGCCTGGATGCAGCCCTGAGGGATGTGCTTTAGGCAATCCTGCTCTAGCAGGGGAGTTGGACTAGATGATCTCTAGAGGTCCCTTCCAACTCTGAAGATTCCGTGATTCTGTGATGACTTTTCGTTTACCCAACTCTGTTTAAAACTCTCTCCAAAAATCCCAGTTTGATTTATTAGAAATGTTAGGCATGAAGTGCAAGCAATTTGAAACAAGTAGTTTCAGATATAAAAAATACAGAAACAAAGAATAGCTGCCTCTTATAGATATTTGTATGATAGATAGGATATTCACCAAATACATTCATATGAAAATCACTTGGTTAAAAAGAAATACTATAGGATTTAAGATTTATTGTTTTCAATTGTTAATATGTCAAAAGTAACAAAATAGTTGCAGTGCATTTCATAACAGCAGCAGCACGTGCTGTGCACAGTTTTGGAGGAACAGTCATTAATGCAAAGCAGAAAGAGCCTGGAATACAAAGGCTTTGTCCTGAAAACTGATGTTAGCTCAGCACATAGAGATTTAAAGTGGAATCTACAGTATGGCAGCACACAATGCTGGTATTACTTAGGATGATCTTTCCAGCATTAGAGAAAAATTGACAGCACCGATTATAACTGTTGTTGATGCCATTCATGTGTCTTCTTTAATTGGTTTGTAAAGGTCCTATGTTTCTTTCTCTTCACTGGGTGGAAAATTCACAGTCAATCTGGTTAAGTAAAATTTCAGGCTAGCAAATAATGACTGGGCTTAATATCCCCAAGTGAACTTCTTTGTATCCAGTATTATAAGCAAATGTTGTGAAAATACTAAAAAAAAAGCAGAAAGGAGAAAGAACATCCCACAATTAAGGACATGTAAATGATCTAGCTGGTGTCTTTTACAGCCCACCCCCTAGTTATTATTTTTCAATTAAATACATTTAGAAGATTTGACACGAATTGATCCAAAACATCAGAAAATCATCTTATGTCTTTCAAGTGTTCAAATTCTAGGTTTTACATGAAAGTAAAATCACAGCGTTATCAACTGTTAGTATTAATAACTACATTCTCAAGAATAAGAAAACTCCATGGCTTATGTTTTCATCAGCTTCATTATGAAGCTTTTTCTTCTCCATAGGTCCAAGTTTTAACAACTTCCTAAGGACAGAACCAAAAATATCCTGATATTTAAAACTTCGGTGTTGTAAAGGTCTAATGAAAATCAGCTTCTTACTGCAGAGGAAATGAGTTAAAACAGCATTAAACTAATCAGCACATTGAGCTTTGTGCACAGCTTTAAGTTCTAAGGACTTAAAAGCAGCTCTCTCATTTAAAGTACAAAGCAGGCTTCTCCATCTGTAAGGAACATAGTGCTAAGCCCCGTGAAGGAACGAGCAGCATTTTCTTCTCTTATATGGACAGTAGGCATATTTAATGCATGACCACAATTCACACATATGCACACGTTACGAACCAACATACATATGACAAAACCTCTCTGCCTGAAGAGATTTAACCTACAGCTCTCATCTTCCCTTAAGAGTGTAATGTCTTAATAATGCTATTCTGTAGAAGTGAATGCAAAATCCACTGGGACAAAGACCAAGAGGGAGAAGTCCAAGACCTCTAGCTGTCACCTGGACAGAAATCTCAGAGGACTTGTACTGTATCGTAAAAGGATTTTGACTGTATGACTTCAACTGTACTACACATACAGAGAAGAACGAAATTTAGGTCAACTTTTCTATGTTGTTGAAGAATGCATCATTTTTGGATGGGGGCCTGGAAAAGAGGAGATATATTTGCAAATGAAGTCCAGGAAAGCTTATGCAAATACAGTGGTGCGTTATCAGTTGCATTAGGCCTAGAAAAGCAAGAAAAAACAAGGATAACATAGCTCTAATGGGTTAAACCTCTTATTTCGTTTGAATAAGATATAATCAGATATATTTGGCTTGAAATAATCAAACTCAATGTAAAAATAGCTATCTAAAAATTCAGTTGGCTAAATAATAAATATTCTGCTCTTGGGTTTTCACATAATTCAGGGAATTACTGTTTGAACACCATCTGCACTAGAGTGATCATGACTAAATCCCTCTACTGTGGCTTTCTGGCCCCCTAAAATGGGATCAAGAACTATGCAGTACTTGGGAAATTAAGCCTTTTTGAACAATAATGCAAAATCTGTACAGGAAGCAGGAACCTGTCTAACGCTAGATAATAGAAACCAGGGAAGACAGCGGCTGGGACTCTGACCCCTCCTCAGCTGCCAGGTGTCTGATTAAGGATCGTATGCAGATCCATCCGCCTGGAAGCTGAACGCCAGGATATTCTGCTGTGCGTTGACACGTACAATTCCACTTTCAAAGAACTAAACAGGGATCATTATTTTCCTTTACAGAACTGACACAGAGGTGACGGTAGGGCCACTGTTCATCTTTTATGCTACAAAGCAATTATTATACTGTTCAGCCAGTGGGAGACCCAGGTTCATTTTTTTTTCTCTGTCTAGGACTCAATATCTGTATTTTCTATGTATTAGCAAATGTCCTAGCTACTAGATAGAAAGCTAGCCCAGAGGGCATTTTGTCCCTCAGAGTGGCAAAATTCATGAAAAACATAAGTGAGGAGGAAAGTATAGATTTTGTAGCCTTAGATGAGGGCACTTATCTGAGAGCAGGGAGACGCAGGATGATTTGGATTTGCTTCATGGTGGATGGAGAGAGAGGAACTTCTATAACATGATTTATCTGAATAATTTTAGATGCATTCCTTGAGATGAATCACACCCTAAAATCTATTTTTCTGCATAAAGGCAGTCTAGTGTCAGACTCCAAATCCCACCATAGGCAAAAGAGAAAACACCATTTATACAGTGCCAAGAAATCAGTGCTTTAAAGGTCTCATAGCACATACTATCTAATTAATACAGAAATGCCTCATTAATTAATGTAGCTAAAATTGTTTTACAATAAAGTCTTCCTAGTATCCATCCCTTTTCTTAGCTGTTATGCTCATCCTTCTTGTGTCCTGCTGGGTTCTGAGGTGGACTCTTCAGTCTTCCTCAAGAAGGATGTGGGTGGGGGGTTGCAGGGGGGTCACAGTGAGGTGTCAACATGCTCAGGTCTTCACCAGAAAGTGTCACATTTCTTTCTCTTCAGGCTTGGGCTCTGCTTTGGGTTTTTTTTTTATACATTTCCCTGCCACAGCCCGTTTCCTTCTCCCAAGCCGCCCACTGCAGTTGGGCAGTGACCCCCAGCCCCCAGGCAGTGACTGTCGGGATGTGGGTGTCACCCTCATCCCATCGGGGCCATCCCAGAGCTGAAGGTGGAGCAGGGGAGGCAGCAGTTGCTGGTCCCAGAGCAGGGGTTAAACCAGCGACACCCAGCTCAGGCCAGGGTGAGCCCGAGCCCCTGCAGTGCTGGGTCAGCGCACAGCCGGGGCTTCCCCCCGCTGAGGGCAGAAATCATATTTACTGGGCTGCACTAGTTACCTGGCTCCCATATGGAAATCGCCATAAGTCTCCAAGGTTAGGCATGATGAAGTCTGTCTTTAGTGTCTGAAGTCTCGCTAAGGATAAACTATGGACTATTCATGATCAAGTGGATGACAAACAGTATCCACTGCAAATTAAGTCAGCCAAGATCACTCTTCTGATGTGATAAAAAGTTACCTTATGTCTCCTTGAAAGCAGGGGAGAAAAAGAAAAGGAGCAGAATGGGGCAACGCTGGCACTAAAACTGTTGGTAAAAACAACAGTACACCTGCAAGCTTCTGAGGAATATGTACTCACTCGTGTGCAGAAGTAAGAGAAGTTCAATTAATCAAATTAAATCTATACCTTTGTCTTCCCTCACAATTCCCCCAAATCCTCTAATCTCTCTGAGAAGGAAGCTTCAAATTCAAGGACGGTGAGACGACTCTGAATTCAATGAACTTAAAAATTAAACAGTATGGTTTTCCAGATAAAACAAAGTAGTAACTTGTACTACTGCTTTTGTGGATGCTGAGTTTAGGAATGCAATACCCAAGATGTCTCATTTATTCATGCAATACATTCCTACTGATGTTATTGCACAGATCCCCCTCACCCCCTTCTTTTCTGCTATTTAGAAATCATCTGAAGCACTAAATTGAGTACCTACATTTTGCTTAGGAAAAGTCCTGTTTTTTCTGCTGTCTTGAAAGGATAGAGAAAGGAGTATCGCATCAGTATTTTACTGATCACTGAGTTGTTTATGGTCCCAATTTCTATGTTAACTTAAGAAAGTACCAGTATCTGGTAAAACTCTATCCATCGGTTATTCCAAACAGAAGCCTCTGACTTTACTGAACCAGAAAAAAGGGAAGACATCTCATATTCTATGAAAAATAATCTATGACAGGAAAGTTCCTTGCACCCTCTCCTTTGTTGAGCAAGTCCTTAAAATTTTAGGAAATGAACACAATTATTTTTTCAAAGCCTTGAGAGAATAAGTGTTTGCTTTTCAGTCATCAGAATTGAAGGGAGTGTGTCTAGAACCTGCATTCTATTAAATACATAGATTTTTAAATTGCTAGTAAAGCCAAGATAACAAAAAAGGTAACAAAAACAGTAGCAGGTGTATCTTTAGTTACCACTGTATTTGGTTACCATGACGTTTGTTGCGTTTTTAAGTCTTCCATTTTCACCTGTGCTGATTAATCATGATGTTTTATGACACATTCATGTCAAGAAAGAAAATAAATTTCTATTTTTAACTACTAGAAATGCTGTGATAAGAACTGGAACTGGTCTCAGTTCTTATTCTGAAGCCAGGTTTCTTAGGATTTCTACTATACAGCAACTTGTATTCAAAGTAAATCAAACAACACATCTATTTTTTAAATATTCCAGTCTCTACTGGAAGGGATTCCAGAACATGTTCAGATTCATCTACAGGTTAATAAGGAAAAGGTGGCTATTTTAAGGTTTATTCCAGGCTAGCAGAAAATTCAAGCAACTGCCTATTATATATTTTGACTATACTGGATTTAGTGTTGCAAAACGTCTTTCACTTTGGCCAAATCTGTCACGAGAACAGCTCAGAGATTTCAGCATGGTGAGTCCCAAACTCTAGCTGTGTTTTGATCTCAGATGTGATTCTTAGTAGAAACCTAATCCAAATCAAAATACAGTCTGATAATTCAGTCTCTTATTAGTTTGTGTAAGTTAACAGATCTAGTTTTACAATACAAAAAAATATCATCCTTCTGTAACCATTTAGTGTTGACTCTGCATATTCTACTTCCTATAAAGGGGAAGGGTACATATCAAACTAATTTTATAGAGTTTTTCTTTATACTCATCTATATAGTTTGTGACAGAAATATAGTGTCTTAAAAATTTCGTATATGTAATACTTTAACAAAATTAAACTTCGTTATACAAGCCTTCTGTCATTTATGTCTTCTGCTGCCCTTAGGACTTTTTTTGGCAAAAATTGCCTCTGGAATATTTTGGTAACAATTCACACAGCTTGTTCAACACAGATAATCTGTACTGCTGAGGAGAGCCATAATAAAGAACAATTAAATTTAAGATGATGACTTTTCTTGCAATTAATTTTAAGGCAAGAAAAAAATGCAGTAGTAGCTAGTATCGAACACATGTAACAAAGCTGCTATAGTTGCTTGGCGGCCAGGATCAGACATCTGGAGAACAATAAATACCTATGGTGATCTATCGTGATTTGCCTATAACATAAAGGGAGCTGATTCTCACTGGCAGGTTGGTTTCCCCACTATGTGAGTTCTGTTTCTGTGTCTTCTTGTGATTAAGACTTTGAATTTCTCTGCTTAGACTGCCGATGGTTTTATATTTGCTTTATTTCTTCATCTCAATCTATATCGGCAAACTAGCAGCCATCATGTAAATCTGCTGAGCAGACAGAATGATAGAACTGTCTAGGTTGGAAGGGACCTTTCAGATCATCTAGACCAACCATCAACCTAACTCTGACAAAAAACATCACTAAACCATATCTCTACGCACTACATCTACCCATCTTTTAAATACCTCCAGGGATAGTGCCTCAACCACTTCCCTGGGCAGCCTGTAATGCTTAGCAACCCCTTCAGCGTAAAAATTTTTCCTAACATCCAATCTAAACCTCCCCTGGTGCAACTTGAGGCCGTTTCCTCTTGTCCTGTCACCTGTTACTTGGAAGAAGCGACCAACCCCCACCTCTCTACAACCTTCTTTCAGGCAGCTGTAGCGAGTGATAAGGTCTCCCCTCAGCCTCTGTCTGGCTTCCAATATGACTTTGAAGGTTTCTTGGAGCACCTACATTTGCTGTGATTAACTTTGAGCCACTGCTGCTGGGGAGACTTTATCAGAACAGTATCTCTAACTAGCAGTGTAAAGGTTGTGTTTGCTTTCACAGCACTTTTCAGGCATCAGTATGTAGAACATGTGCAAGTCCAAACCTCTCCGGTTTCTGCGCTGTGAGGACCAAAAGCCGTGACTGGGTCCAGACCTGGAGATCTGCAGGGAACAAGATCCTGCATCACTATTAAGCTCAGACCAAGACATGAACCCACCTGCAGTACGAAAGGTTGGAGTATTTTGTGCCTGGCCTATATGGCACACCTTTTTGTAGCTCCTGACCTCCGCTGCATGAAAGAGTCTCAAGGCTGCCTGCTGCAAAAGTTAAAGGGATTTGTAGACAATACAAACTTAGGCTGTGTAGGCAACATCTATAGCTGTTCTCCAAGAACAATAGCATGGCCTTAAACAGCTGCGTCAAAGAGGCTGTGACCCAAGCCTTTCCTGACTTGGTACTCTACCATAAGCATAGATACAGCCTTTCCTGTAAGGTGAACTATTTCAGAATTTTGTAGAAAAAAAAAATAAATTGCTCTCAGAAAAAAAATAATAAAAATTTGGAATAATTGCTTTTTACACAGATGCTCCATTGCCTCCTATGTTCCAGATGAAACAGTTAATCTGAATGCATTGGTAAAATATCCTCTGCCCTGAAGAAGCAGTAGATCATTTCATGCTTAGTCACGTATGATGTAACAGTGCTTACGTTATAGATATGAACTTCACTGAACACATGGAGGGATTCCCTTTAAAGAGAACTTAACTCCCACTGGACTGGGTTTCTCATCATCAGGGTGGGGCGGGGAACAATTGCGGTGTAAGCTTTTCTTTTTTCTGGTTGAGGTTAATTCCTTTAATAAATGTAGCCTACTCAAAGCCAGTGTCTATCATAAAGACTTCCTCCTGTTTTATCTCGGAAAAAAGCTAATTACTCAAAGCCAGTAAGAATGATAAAGGTACCATGGCACTCTGGTACCTCTAGGTAAAGCCTAATTTTATTTTTCCTTTGGTTATAAAAGATTTTTGTTTATATAAATGCATCTGTCCTCTCACAGCCTTCCCTTTCAATTTTCACCTTTAAGCTACTATCTAAGGCTTCAGATTACTGCTGATGTCAAGAGAGGTCTTTAAAAGGGAGTGAGACTATGGCACCACAATCATGAAAAGAGGAGAATTCATTTACAACCTACAGCTATACACACTTTCCTTAAAAGAATTTCCTCAGCAGGTTAATGTTCCTGTCTTGTGGATAGGCTATCACATGATAAAGGACAAGGGTTTGAATAACACTTTTTTTTCCTCCTAGACACTTAGAAGACTAAATATGCTTCAAAGGGATTAAGACCAGACACAAAAGTGTAAAACACTGCAGAATAAACAAGAGAGTGTTTTATTATCGTTTTCTTCTATCTTACTGCAGTGGATGAGTAAATCTCAGGTAACTCCATTTGATTTAACTGTCTGCGGAGAATTGCATGGAACTAAAGCAAGCTATAAAAAAGTAAGCACAGATTCTAAGTGTTTCTAGTTATTCTGACACATACCCAGACGCCCCACATTTCATTAGTGCACAAACAGGATACTGGTGGTTCTGCTGCAAAACTACACCTTTAGTTTCTACTTAATATTCTCATCTCAAAGAATCAGAATAAAGTATTTTCCATTAATGGGCCCATATAGGTTGTGATTTCATAGAAATTCCTTTTAGTTGTTTATGAGAACATAATTATTGATGGGACTGCAAAGGGAGGTTCCGAATTAGTTTGTATGTACTAATTCCAAATACTACACTTGGTTTCTATTATCTCCCTGGAGTTCTCTCTACTTTTCGTTCCTCATTTAACATAATACCACTGAACTGTAATACTGCTTCACATATGAGAGCTTCAGCAATTTAACTGGTTTTAGTGGTCTTAAAGTGTTCGTACCTGTAATGCAGAACTAGAAAAAGCCTTTTGATGCTTAACACCTATAAACCTGTCATTGTAGATCACAGAAAATCTATTATACCAGTGAACACTTTCTGCTTCAAAAGGAGATGGGTAGGCAAACCTTTTATAGCAATTTGAGAGACATTTAATGATGTGAATCACTATTCAGAAGTTTTTATACATCTATTAAGTCCAATATAATACTTGAGCTTAAGAAGGTGACAAGCATTAGCTAATAATTCTGTTACTTCACAGATTGCACCAAGCGTCAAGGAAAATGATAGTGGACGACTTAGCAGAAAACAAAACAAAATATGCAACAGCTACCACACGCTGTCATTTGAAAATATCACTTTTAAATGATGTATTAGTTAAAACGTTACAGCGCATGGAAGCAAAAGAAAAAAAAATTTCAAAGAAAAATACAAAGCAAAAAACAAGGGAAGAAAAATCTGGATGTGAAACCTTATTTATTATTTGTTAATGGCAGCAAACCTTCCATCAATCAATATACCTCATACTTCCTCAAAACAAGCTCAGCTGAAGTGTTGCCCAGTACTTACAGAGTCAATTTTTTTAACTCAGTCAACACCTGTCCGATTGCTAGAGAACAGTTTTCCATCTGGAGCCTTTCATGTACTTCATAAAGTTGCTAAAAGATTTAATAAAGAGATACCTAATCGGGTAGTGCTCCACCTCTTTACAGTTATAAAGCTTTTCACAAGACCTTTTTTGGTGTTTTGAGTTAAAGCATCAAAAAGGCACAGAGCTATCAGCAAGGATAAACTTCTCTATCTTAGATCTTACAATGGTCACTCTAGCATTTCTATCTTATGCAAACACAGAAGTAAACTTTCGGTGTTCAATTTTTTGTAAACTAAGTACTTGTGTTCTCTTTAGGTGAGCTGCAAGATGCAGGGGAAAAAATGAATAGAGCACATTTAAATATTTGGAAATAACCAAAGCTGAATGCTCAGGAAACCTCCAAGCAAAGTAGGCATGTACACAAAAAGGTGAGGAACTGCTCAAAAGGACACTGGCTAACTTTGGATTTAAGGAGGCTGCATGTGGCCAGAACAGGAAGAGCAGACGGACTGGATGGGGAGAGCCTTACAAGGCCATGACCCCTTTTTACTCATTGCCAGCACTCCAAGTGCTGCAAGCTCTATTTCATGTGACAAATGAGACTGAAAAGTCTTCTTCCACATCCATATAGCAAGCTTTAATACATACAGATGTACATAAAGATGTAAATTGCATAAATTAGTAACTAAAAGCACACTTGTCAGTTTCTTTTACCCTCTGCCTCCAAAATTCACACTACATTTCACCAAATATATATGTATTTATAAAAAGGTGATGGTTCCCTGCATACACTCTTTAAAATTTCTTTTAAAATGCGTAGATAGCATAAAACTAATAATTCTTTGTTAACTTAGCAAATGAGAACACCAGGTACCTATTCACAGTTCCGTAAGAGCTGCTGCTTGTCCTATAGTTGCCACGGTGCTTTGAGGAACTTTACCTGGTGGGAATTCCACTTTTGTCTCTTATACTCATTGGGAATGTGGTAAAATGTTCTTTAAAATAGCAGTGTCTACTGAGGCCTTGAGGTGACCTCTGTCTCCTTGTATTTTCCCATGAGAAGATACAATAGAAAAAAGAGCTTAAAATCCTCTCCACAGAGTTGTGATTTACAGGCATCAGCTGACATGAGTTGGGCATGCTTGGGATGCATTCTAACTGTAACATCTTAAAATAAATTCCAGTCATAAATGAGCGAGCTACCTGTCTTCACTGAGTACATGCTGGCCCAGTACATACTGTACTTGACTAGTCATACCCTTCCCACACTGTGCAATTAAGTGTGTGTTTTACAACGATCCAGAGTGAGACAACTTCACATTTCTCAAGCTATTCAACTGCTCATCCAACTACATTCAATGTGTGGTGCTTCAAATGGTCCACTAATGGATTCCCAACACTGATTTCAGAACTATGACAACTGCAACGTGCAGAAGTTGTTCCTTGCCCCTAGTGCCGTTGCACCTCCATGGTTACCAAAAGAGTTATGCTAGCAGTATAAATGTCAGAAGAGCCATGACCAGTATGGGCTAATTGCCCAGGTTCCTTGGCAGGTTTCACAGTGCTGAACTCTGTGCTCGTAAAGCTACTCTGCTATCTGCACCACGGCAAGATATTTTAAAGCTTGGTCCTCTGTACCTACATAAGCTGTAGTCACACTTTGACTTTCCTACAAAAAATTTCTGTTGACAGAGATTTCACATGCTCTGAGTCCTTTTTCACAAGAGACAAAAACCATATTAGGGATGGGATTCAGTTCAAGGTGTAAAAGCCTAAATGGAAGTGTGTTGATAGATATATAAAGACATACTAAATTATACTAAATAATCAGTGGAGCTTTGTAGTACAGACACTTAGCTGCCTGAACCCAAATATATGCTAACATTTTAGATTCAATAGGATACGCTGCTTGGTGAGGATACTTGAATCATATCTTCTAGCCCTTCAGTAGCCACAGGATAATCTAGGGCCTCTAGTATGCATAGGATAATCTGGTGTTTCACTTGACAGCTGTTTAGTCAATTGAACCGAACTCTTGGTAAGCTGAATAGCTCTCTAAGATTCACTGACGGTACTAACCACATCTCAGTCTCTTGAAGCAGTTAGCAACACCTACAGTTACTTTTCAAAATGGAACCAAATCTCAGTCTGTAAGATTCTATCCTTTTATTCCTAGACATCCCAAGCAAAATTGCAGAGTCCACTTAGTTTAGACTTTAAATATAATTACATACAAACCTGATAATCCTTTAGACAGAAACAGGTTTTCTATTTGGAATGTCTCTTCATTAAATGTTGACAGCACAAAATGCAATCTCTGGTGATTTAGATAAAACTACTCCATAAATGGATTCTTTAGAACAGAGAAATGAAAACCACAGGCATCTCAGTGGAGAGAGATCTATGAAAGCTGCATTCAAGAGCTGTCACCCTTCCTAGGTATTCTCTGACTAAATCAGAATTAAAACATCTTTTCATACTAAAATGGAAAACAGACTAAATCTCAACACAGGAGCTCTACAACTCTCATGCAAATGGATTAGCTCTGCATGATGCATGATGATGACTGCAGCAGCGAGTTCATGCTCATTCTGAAGAATGTCACTGATGCTTTGCAGCTACACAGAGCACTGAATCATTATCTTTGCTTATGACTTGTCACCTAAAATCTTAAATCTTGCAGGAGTCTTGTAAGAACACTCAGGTCTGGGATAACAGAAATAAACAGAAGGTACTTAATTTCTGGGACATTCAAATTCAAGCTGACATTCATAATAGCAAAGTGTCCATTTCTGAACCCCCATTTCTGATCCTTCCTAATCAGAAATGTTTTCGAGACACAGACATAATTCAGCAAAACTGAATTTTATTTTGAAGTCTTTGTGTAGTTCCTGTACTTAGCTCACCTCAGAGATCATGTAATATTAAAATTCAGCATTTGTAACAATTGACATCTAAGGCTATCAACGTTCCTCCCTCAGTGTTTGCCAGTGACAGCATTCATTTCCGGGTCCACCATATTTCCATACAGTTTAACCCAGAATGTCTTCAGAATTTTCCATTTACATCAAAGAACGTTTGCAGTGTCCAAAGATGTCACAGTCTCAATATCTGGTCTTACTAGATCTCTGATAGTGTTCAGTAATAAATCTATCCAATCCATCTATGTGAGTTCTTTGGATACCATAGCAGTTAAGTATTAGATGACTATCATTTGCATAAAAATATTGAACTAAATAGTAATTATATAGAACTAAAAAAACCAAGCTCCACTAAGTTTAAGAGGAACTCTTGCCTTTTCAGGTAAAAGAATATGGAGCTTTCTGAACCTAACTGAAGTACCCACAATTCGACAGGAACTGTATAGAAAGCTAACATTCAGGCAACCCTCCCAACACGTGCCTGGATCATGTGGAACAGCAGAAGTTCACAGAATCTTCCCCTTCTTTCATTTGATGGCACAGGCTTGCTCTGTCTTGGTGAACAAGTGTCAGCTTCAGTACTATGTGATCAATACTCTGGGGTAAATAAATGTAATTTCATGGAAGACTGTGTGCAAAACAACATTAGAGCCAGGAAACTACAACCCAAGCTGAATGCAGGCACAGAAGAAAAAGCTGACAATAGTTCAGGAATTCTGCATTCTGTTCTCAACATTAAGTAAGCTCAAACAGGACACCCTTAGAGAGACAGGCACCGCTATTTGCCCACCTGTAGGAAGTGATACTTAGAGAACGCATGGCAGGAAAAAACAACAGATAATTACAAGGCAGTCCACATCCCATATGCTTGCGCTGTCCCTCTCACTTTTGCCATCATTTCCTGGACTCTTTTTTTTCTGTTTTAGGAGTCAAATCTTCCTTCACTACATTGACTGAGCTTGTGGAAGGCATGCAGGGACAAGGCCTTTGAGACAGCTAATTAATATTAGTATTATAGAATGTATTGCTTCAGAAGGTGGACTGGAAGGTTGACTGAAATAGGGTGCAACAGCAAGCACTTAGAACTACATCAGGATACAGTGTTGAAAACAACAATGAAGCACTGCTGCCAGTGTAAAGTGGTCTACACACCTCTCAGGTGCCATGAGGAATATGAAGGTGTAGAGGTCATCGTTGTAAAGTGTCTAATAATTCCCTATCCAAGCCCTAATGCTGGGGATAAAATGAAATCTAAATTCTCTTCCATTGCTTACACCATGATTTGTAACAATAATCCTATTTGTCAGTAAATTGAAATGCTTAGAAGCAACACAGGTCGAGTTGTTTATAATTATAATAGCAGCAGCTTTCCTTTACCCATCGCAGTTTGCATATTGAATGCCAGCCTTTTGATAGTCACTCACCTACGTGTTTCAGAAGAACTAGAAAAATGAGACTTAATTTGCAATTGAGCGAAGGAATAAAATATCAGCTGAATTATCTCCTGCAATGCTAATGCCCTGAAAAGAGAATATATCGCAAGAGGAACCTCTCATGTACACAAACTTGATTTTCATTAGACAAAGATGATTTTCCTACAGAAGATAAACAATGCTTTAAATATGGTCATTATCATCACCACAGATTGTGAGGAAAACAGTAGTTTCTGGAATGAAGGAAGAGCAGGAAGTCCAATTCTGCTGTTGACATGAACATCACGTCTTGTTGAACCTGAAGGATTTCTGTGCAGAATGATGCCCACATCCACAAGAGGAAAAAAAAAAATCCGCTCTACTTTTGTGCAATGGTCCAACTGAGCAGTACCTTTTTCTTGGTAACAGCATGCTTTAAAGCCATATCGCCAAATGAGAGGTTATTGTCATGACCAAGAGTGAGGAACCAACAAAACCACACCTGTCCTTTTTGGAATTCTCTTTCCTTTTCCCATCCTAATTCTGATGGTCTCTTGTATGCTCTGACACATTTGCTGCCAGCTCTATCTATCTGTACTCCACGTATCTATGCTCCACATATCTGTAAAAGGCCGAACTCACTTAAGAAACTGCACAAGTAACAGAAAAAAGAAAAACATCACTGTGTCATTTCAGTTAATTGAGTTGTATCTTTGAAGATATGGCAGACTTTAGACAGCTGCAGCTGGAACCTAAAGCAAGCAGCAGAACAGCAGGCACCTCTCTCTACTTTCCAGCCTTACATTTTTACAGACGGTGCTAAAGAAGCCACAGTATACGGGAAAGGGGTTTGGAAAAAGAAGAAAATGTACCCCCTCTGCAGTGTACCCTGTTTCAAAGTTGTTGGGTTGTTTTTTTTTTTTTAAAAAAAGAACACAACCAAGCAAACAAAACCCCAAACACCTAAACAACAGAACAAGTTTCTGCAGAGACCATGGTTATATTTTATCACTTCATTGTGGTATCTCTACTTCTAGTTTAACTCTTTTAGTAATTTTTGTCTTCTACTTAGGCATTCACCATCTCTACCTATATAAATGCATTCCCTCAGCTACTGCTGGAATTCTTGCATCCCCATCTTTCCATGGTTTCAAGGAACTTGTGAATCACAGCTCTGTTCATTCCAGCCTTACTGCCTACACAACTATGTCGCGATCACAACGTAATGTAAAAATCCCAAAGACCAGCCTGTGAATCCACAGCAACTCTTTTAACCAGTCCCTGGACGTTTTACCATTATTCTGGTGAGATCCTCTCCAAATTCAGGGCCTTACAGGCCACCTGTAAGTCTTGCAAAATGACCCTGTTTCTTCAGAGTTTGAATTTGCAACATTTTCTCACAGAAAGTTGTATTCTTATTTTTCCCTACTATATAGTTTTGCTCTCACCAAAACCCGACTCGTTCAGGATTTTTTTGTATGGTTGTAGCTGCACATTGTAGTTAGAGGAGATAATGAGGAAGAAGGCATTCCAGACACCCACGAATCCCATGGTTGTACCCTTGAGTGAAGAAAGGATGGCAGCCATCACATGAGAAGCACTACATTTTACCTCTTAAATTCAGCAACCTCTGAGGAGGACTTAAACGCACTTTCAGTCTACATTTGCGATCTAACTTGCAACTAAAATAACTCTGAAAACAGTAGTGTGTCATTCAGAGGGAATGCTGTATGGCTGTAGGAGCCCCTGTGATCACCGTAACATCCGGAAAGCTTTATATCCCCCAAACCATACCTTTTACACACACACACACAAGGAGTCAGGCATGCCTTTATCTTGAAAGGCTCAAGCCATTCATCACAATCAAGATGAAGTGAACTGATGTCCACCTCAGCATTCCACATTTTACATCGTTTTCATGGCACAGGGTCAGATCACTTGTTTCCCCTGCTTTTGTAATGTGACAGAGACTGACTACAGGGAGAATCTTTTCTGCCTGACTGATAACCAATCGCTGTAGCTCACTAATGTAAAGCAAGCATGGGAAAACAAACAATCTAATATCAGAGAAATCAGAGTAGGATTTAAGTTAAGGATATGAAAAATCCGCAATAGACACCATTTCCTTTTTAACTGTGGCCTGAAAACTTAACAAATCACGTGGGTATATATCACGTGCTTTTGTCAAGGCAAATACACAGATCGTTAAAGAGTTGTTGGGAAAAGTTCTAGAGTCTCTAGTTTAGAAAGGAAGATCTTACGGGAAACAATTCTGTCTGCGTAAGATAAGATATAGCCAAGTGCATCTTACAACGTAAAATTATTTAAAGACACTGATGGTACTGAAATCTATTTACATTTTAAAATGTTGGGTTTATGTGAATAAATAAATAAGGTCAAATGCTTTGTAATGTAAAATGAGCTTTTTACAGCTAACAATCTAGAGATGAAGTAAGTATCAGCAAAGCAACTAGAATATACGCATAATGGTTCAAAATTAATGTAATAATCAGATTATGAAAGAGAACTGATGTAATTAAATGCAATAAATGGACATAAATAAAAAGAGTGAAGCATGGAGGGTAAACATGGTTTAGGATGAAGGAAAACAGGTCATAAAAATGCAACACAATATTGAAAAATATTATACCATTTCAGACTACAGGTAAAACATGGCTACTCTGAAATAAATCTTTCTCACACGAACAGGTCACCTGCTGAGGATATGGAGGTAAATACACTTCTAAAATTAGATATAAAGAAAGTGTACTCTTCGATAAAAGCTTAACAATTTAATATAATTTAGCTTTAAACCTAAGCTATTATATCTAGACTAGTACAAAATAACCATTCTGGTGCAAGATACATATAGGGAATGCAAAACATACAAGCACATGCTATACATACAGCTTGCTGAAACAATATACACGTTAAATTTCACTAGTCTGAAAATACATATATTTATTAATTCTACACTCATTTGTAAACAAAGCGTCTTCGAAGCAGTGCCACGTTTTCTAATTCTGTCCCTGCTAATTCTTTATACAGACGATATTACATGATCCACTACATCAGATCACAGGGTTTATCTAGAGCTGACACATGCACATAAGAGCATCTAGTATAACAAGCAGCTGATTTTACCTAACAAATCAGAGTTTTGGAATACGTTGTATTGGTTGTTTTGAATACAAAGGAATGATTTCTAATTTTGCTGTAAGAAAACATACTGGATGGATACATAATAAATGCTTTCTTTACAGCAGTGAAGCTCTGAATGATCTGGGATTAACGTGCAGAACACACACTGTTCACAAAGGAAAGCTGGTTGGGAGTATCACCATGGAAAGTACACATCGCCTCCCCTGGAGTCTGACAATCTTCTAATGCTCTTATAGCAGACCAGGAATAATTTAATTCAAGATGAATTTCATTAATTGTAAAGGTTTAGTAAATGCTCTGAATAGTTACTAATACGTCATCTGGAAAATTAAAAGAAAAAAAGCATATATATCAATTGCAGCCATATTCCCAAGCAAAAGGAATTATTTTTTTTTAAGATATGGTATTATGTGCAGCATTATCAGCCTGGGAATGCGAGCGCTGCTCAATTTAGTACCCATATGGATAGAAAACTTAGTTCCTCCTTCTCTTCATGTTTTTTACTTCGTCTCAAACTTGCCTCAAATGTACTTATTGTAAAATGTTTACATGAAATCTCTCCACAGATGTTTAAAAGGTGACAAAACATTACCATAGCCGTGACTTGACTAGGTGTACGATGCAAACAGGAGCCAAGTTCTGGGACCCTGTTCAAAAGGACTCTAGGAAGAGGACCTGAGTACAATGAGCCTTGGTGTGTGCTATGCATTGACAACTGACAGGAAAACAGTGCCTGAAACTGTTGGAAAGACGAATCATTACAGCAGCACACGGTGATTGGACTGGCAGCCTGTGCTGAAATCTGGTGGTGAACACCTCACACACACCCCTCACCACCCCAGTGGTTACAGAGATAAGCTACAATAAATGATAGCGGTGGGAGGGGGGAGCATTTTCACACGGATGCAGAGGACCTGAGGTGCAACGGTTTTGTGCTTGAGCAGGGCTGCTGGCCGGAGCCCAATGCTGACACTGGCCAGAGCTGCCTTCTCTTGGGCTCAGTGGTGCCTGCTCACCACGGCACCAGAGATGGGTCTCAGTTAACAGTACACGTGTGCACGTGCGCAACATCCCTCTTCTTCGGTCCCCTTACCAAATCGAACGTGTCAGTGGCACACTGTATGGCGCTCCTTTCCCCTCTCCTGTGACAAAGGGGCTCCACATTTTCTATCTCATAATTTATTTATTTTTCTTCATACATGGGAGAAAATAACGATTTATATATAAAAAGTCTAAAGGAATTAAGTACACAAGCTGATTTACTCCAGCCCACTTGTGCTGTATCACAACTAAGTTCCCACGGAGCAAGAACCACTAAGAACATAATGTTCTGAGGACTTCTGGACATCCTGTAAACTGGAGACAGAAAAATGCCCCTGTTCTCAATCTGGAGAAGACAAGGCTTCAGGGAGACCTTATTGCAGCATTTCAGTGGCTAAAGAGGGCTTATAAGAAAGATGGGGACAAACTTTTTAGCAGGGCCTTTTGCGATAGGACAAGGGATAATGGTTTTAAGCTAAATGAGGGTAGATTCACAGATACAAGGAAGAATTTTTTTACAATGAGGGTGGTGAAACACTGGAACAATTTGCCCAGAGAGGTGGTAGATGCCCCATCACTGGAAACATTCAAGGTCAGGTCGGATGGGGCTCTGAGCAATCTGATCTAGCTGAAGATGTCCCTGCTCACTGGGAGGTGAGGTAGCGGGGGTAGACTAGATGACCCTTTAAAGGTCCCTTCCAAACCATTCTATGATTGATTCTATTCTGTTATGAACCCAGCACTGTCACTTCAATAATGAAACCGGGTATGCACCACGGCCACCTGTGCAAGAAACAATGGCTTCCTATGTATTTCCTTTGTAATTGTACTTACAAGAAGAGTCCCAGACTGATCAACTGCAGTGAAAAAATCAAAAAGGATTTTTATAGGTAGTGCCTTCCTTCCAAGCCACTTTCCTTTGATAAAGAGATATGCAAGAATAAGCTCTTGCATTGTGTGTTTCTACTACTGTATCTCAAAGCTCTTTGCTGGCAAGATCTAATATATTAATCACCCATTGTAGAGATGGGGAAATGGAGACATGCTGAAACGACTTTTATGAAGTCAGCACATCAGAAGCGGGGACTGAAAACAGAAACAAGATGGAAACAATTGATGCTTTCACTGAAAAATGATTGATATGGTCTTTTCTGACAACCTTAGTAGGGCAGCTGAATTATTGCCTTATACATTTTAGAATTTCACTTGACAGTCCTCAGATATCATCATTTGTATGTGGATCCATCCATCTACTCCTCTTCTCCCTGAGACACATGACACATCTAAGAGTGCATTCAATCACGCCCCTATCCCAGCCACCAATACAACCCTTGAGACTCAAACCAGAATTTTTCAAAATGAAGCAAAAAAAAAAACCAAACCTGAGTGCACTGTCAGACAACCGGCATTTATACTTATTATTAAGGAAAAAAACAAAATCCAAACTTATTCCCTCTGTAGTTTTTATAAAAGTTGCACATTACAAAAAAATAAAAATAGCATGAGTGTCATTTTCCCAATTTAAATATTGAATATGCATGAAAAAATCAGTAAAAGTAGAAATATACATGTTATTAGGAAGCTTTTTTGACCAGAATTAGTTAAATGAGTGCAAACAGAAAAAAAAATATATATATAAGTACGATACATAGTACTTAAAGGCAAACCTAGCAGTAAAGTAATGCACATTAATCAGGAGTTAGAGAAAAGAATTAAGAATAGAGTGGAATTGTACTAGGTCTTATTAATGAATCTGTTGATTACAGTTCAGGCATCATGAGAAATCTGAATTAGTGATGATTTACAACCTGTGCCCATACTAAACAGTTAGAAAACAGAATTGACCAACATACAAACTGCATTATATCTGTCTTTTTAATTTGTTTTTCCATATAGACTGCAGCTGAAGAGAGAATGAAAGTTATAGCACTGAAATATAAAGTAACCAAGAAATAATTAACCATTCCTAAGGTAGGTCTATGTGTTACTGATACCACAAAATTAAAGATAAACAAAAAATATGCTCACAGGAGGGATTTTTCCCTGGCAAATATAATGTGTAGGCTATGCTCTTGAGGGGTAAAGGTAGATTTGTAAATGCTTGAAGTAAAATAATTGGTTAATAATTTTAAATCATTTAACACAGCAACAAAGAAGCTTTCTATAACTTACGAGCGAATATTGGTATCTAAAATGAAAAGGGCTGGAGAGAATGGAAGCAGCTAAAACAACAAACACTTCCTCAAAACAGTCCAGTGTCTGACACATTAACTTTTTCAATTACTTTAATTTTCAGTTGCTCATATTCTGTAGTTGAAATGGACTCTGCAGCTGTATTTGCGTCCCCCAGCTCTTGGCATATCATTTCCAGTGAGCAAAAGATAGGAAGATCCTGTGGGTGTCCAATAATAACTGCCTCATAAACAACTGTTTTGCAACTGAGATGCTATTCTTATAAGGAAACGTTGCTACGCATTTCATATTCTCCTTATCAGATATTTTTTTCCCATGCCTTTTAATAATATGTACTTTGGATTGTAGATGTCATGAAAATCGTAGGCATTCATAGCCTCAAGGGGTGGTGGTGGGGGGGAGAACATAGATAAAGCTTCTAAATATCAAATGCCTTCAGTGCCAGGCCCCCCCTTTCTCTCGAAGGCTAGCAGAAGAGAAATGTTAGCACGGGCTAACACCCATATATAGCTTTGCAGCCTTTAAGGATGCTTAAAGGTAAACACAAGAAATGAAGCTTTAAAATCCGCTGTCAGGAGTCCACAGGCATTCTAACGTATCAGAAATTTGTCAGCTGTCATCAAATTTATCCACTGGTTACTGTAACATCTTCAGACCCGCCACAAAGTACACCATTAGTACCTATTGCTGCCATTATTCTTACGGATCCTGGTGTTTCATGGAAAAAAGATTTATAGTAACTGTTCACATGTATGAAAACATGCTCAGCATTATTAATTGGTCCTGACACAAGCAGTATTTTTGCTGTATACAGCTGAGCAAAAAGCCTTACTCAGTGCAAAGCTTTCATCAAATTATCTACCAGTGAAAGCTGACAAGCTGATTGAAAGTGTCAGAGGAAGGGGAAGGTGATATATAACAGCACAATTTCCATTGCACAAAGCAGTATTTTTAGCCCTTACAATTTGTACTGAAACTCATTATTCTTCTCCATTATGGGCAAAGGGGAAACTCTCTAAGTGCCCAAGTCTGTAACTTCTCTAATTTTAAATCTAGCTCAAATGACTGCCTTCCGCAGGGAGATGACTAAATGATATACAGCTGCTCACCAGGCATTTGTCTCTTGTTCACATTCAGGAAAAGCTATCAAGAATTAAACTCGGTGCAGCCATTACACTGGTGGGAATATGAAAGCCGGGACTGTGCTACATGAGACGCAGCGTAATGAAGGATGTTGCATTGCAGTCGGTCCGGAATTGATGTCACCGGGCAGCTGCCTGTGTCACAAACAGAGCGAGCTACAGCACTGCACTTCGGGACCTGCTCTAGTTTGAACACTTCTTGACACCACATAACCACTTGCCATCCACGTGGCCTCCTCCTGAGACTCCAGACAGGCTGACAGCAGGAATTTATTGAACTGCCTGGACACACCTGCGTACAAAATGATCTAACCGTACTCATTATATGCACACAAGTGAGAAAATGATACTAACACCTGATGGCAATGTGTAAAACCATTTAACAAAACTGTTACGTGTAAGATTTTTATCTTATTTTTTTTAAGTTAACTTACAGTAGTTAAGTGGTAAATTCAATCTGGTAAAATCAAATCATTCACGGACCTTAGTTTTGTTAGGTTTTTTTATTATTGTTGTTATTGTTATTATTAAACAATTTTATATTATATGTTAGAAAAAAATCAAGACATTTTCTTGCCCTGGTATTTTCTATTGTACCAGGCAATGAAGCATGTATATAAATTCTCTGTTTAACAAAAATTTTCTAGTTGCAACAGATGCCTTAAATTTAAATAAATAAATAAATAATAAATTCTAAATATTATTTCAAAGTAATTTTAACTAATTTATTCTTTATTTCTTAGTCAGTTATTTGCAGCATTTGCATTAAACTCTCATCATAGTAAGACTGTACTGAGACAACAGTAAGTAGCAGTTTTGACTTCGTAATACTTTTCAGGGCATAATTCACTAAAACCACAGGGCCACAGAGCATAAAGAAGTACCTTACCCAAGAGCACACAGGAACCAAGTCCTGTACCTGACTTTCAGTTTAGTGAGCTATTTGCTAGCCTGTGCATGAAAAAATTCTCAGGCCTCACTTAAAAGCAGGAAACATTCGAGGTCATGGCATACAGTGACACACTTCCAACGCAAAGTGAACACAGATATGTTTGTTACTCAACTGCGGAAACAAAAATGTTTTTGTGTGAATGGTACCAAGGGAAAAATGAAACTTGCTACTTTCTCTCCCCTGGTACTTCTATATTTTAGGGTTGAGGCAATTCAGAAAAACAAAACAAAAAAAGACCTGCAAAACATCTATAGATGAAGACTAGCAACACACAGAAAACACGTTCACTAGTTATTAAAAGGAAAATAAAACTGCAAAGGTCTAAGTCACACTAGAAGTAAATTGCACCAAATTCCTGAGAAACCAATAAATTCCCATTAGAAACAAGAAATTGTTTTAGCAAGGACCAGAAACACCTGCCGTCTTTCTCCAGGGTAAGAGAATATTAAGATTCAAAATCGTCATTGAAAAATTGCACTTGGGACTCTTCTAGTTTGTAAGTGTGAATGTAAAAACACGTGTTTTCCACTGGATGATGACAGACTTTAAATGGGAACTTTACAGGCCTTTTATTTGACATCTATTCAATGCTAACGGCATTATTTTATCGCTTCATAGGAAGACTGGGGCTCTGGGGCTCAAACTTTTGTCTAGTGGCTCTATACATAAATAGACCATTTAGATATAAAAAACCCAAACCCCAAAACACTGAATAACAGGGTAACAACTGAGGATGTGTAACCTCTTATCTTGCAAAGATGGAACTGAATTTCTCTGCATAGTTAGCCAGTGGTGACCTAGTGAGTGTAGTCCACATGACAGGCACCAGCAACTCCACCTCAGGAATGGCAATTCAAAATTTTTAGTCTTGCAAGCCAGGCTTTAATTCTACACAAAAAACCATCTCTGAATCATGAAATGGACATTTGGTTTAGGTTACTGTGCAGCTCCAGGAAGAAGTTAGTGAGAAAACCCAAACCTCCCCTTTGTCTTTCTCTCCCTTTTCTCAGTCCATCGGCAACATTAAACTCAAAAGAGCTTTGCAATACCTGCCACCTCAGCAGCCAGTCCAGGCACTTAGAATAATTCTGGCCTGAGTCACTGAGGAGAGTGGCTGGAGTAACGAGATGTTGGTTGCACCTACCCAGTTCTGTGCTCGTCCTCAAAACTTGGTCAGCTGTACACAAAACGTGGAGATGAAATCCTAAAAGCTATTCAGAATTTCAGGGAAATTTTATACTGTATATACAAGTTGTCTAACAGCAGTCTGTGGTGAGCTGAAATGCGTAAGTGGAATTAAATACTAAGGCATTACATTAAATATCTGGCTGAAAGATCGTCGCATTATAATTGGACGTCCCAAGATCATCCCAAAGATTGTCCCAAGAAAGCTTGTCCCATTATAATGAATGGACCTGGATGTAACATGAGAAGAAATGAAAACTCCAGAATAGTAAAGTTCATGATTTTTCCAAAATCTACAGCACATTGTTATTCTTGAGATAGCACATCTGCTCAAAGCATTATCATTATGAAAAATGTATCATTTTGTCATGTATTTACAAAATTGCCTCTTGAAAATTCTGAGGCGAGCAAGTATCCTTGTCTTGCTAGGATACCAGTATGAGCAGATGGAGGAGGAAAACATCAGGTCCACTCACATCTACTTTATTTTCTGTTTTCAAGTGGTTTTGCCACGAAAAAAAAAAGCAGCTTTGCAGAATGTTGAAAAACACTGGGCACACTCAGTTTTGTCCTTATTCCATAGCATACATTATTATTCTACTCCTGCCTGAAGCCTCATGTAAGTTGTATTTGCCATTTCATTAAAGTTGCTACAAAAAACAAGAAAAAGGACACAGGACAGGTACACTCCAAAAACCGATGGCAAAATTATCTTGTAAATTCTGTGCCTGGTGGTGCATGATTGTTCAGAAGTTTGTAAGAAAATTATTTCCTTGGTGGAAAGAGTTCAGGATTTGAAAGTCAACTTGATACCTAATCAAGAAAAAGAACAAAATCACTAGTAATAAAGTTTCTGCAGGTCAAGTGTTTCCTTGGGCTACTTCTATGGAAGCTGACTATTCCCAAAATAGACTTTAAATTACATCTTTACAATTTTATTATCTTTAGTATGGTAGCATCTGAGGACGTAATTTGAAGAGAAAACAGTTTGATAAAGGACATTGCAAATAAAACTGAGTTCTGATGACTATTGAAAAAATAAAATATAATCTAATTCAATTTTAGACTCATGCTGATTAAAATACATCAGAGAAAAGTTCAGTAAAAATACGCCGATAAAGTATGCAGGAGCATATAAACAAGTAAACATAAAAGCAAGTTCAATGATTTTTTTAATATAGTCATTTCAGGACTGAACTACATATTGAGGGAAAAGAAGGGCTTGTTATTTTCCTGATGTTGTTTGTCCATTGCCCCAAGTACTGGTCAAAGATTGCTCAAATATATTGTTACTCACCAGTGGCAGACTAGACACTAGTATTAAAGGACAGTCTTCCAAACAAGAGCTGTAATGCACAGGAAGGTATTCACACAGGGGGTTACAGTATGTGATGTTTTTAAATCACTAGCATATTTTAATGGTAACAGAAGTGTGATGAAAAAAGAAGCCTAGTTTAGAAAAAGAGAACTGCACAAACAAAAGCAAGGAATTCTGAATGTCATTTTAAGATTTCATACCAAACAACAGCTAAGCTAGGAGATGAAAAGAATGAGGCGCGCAAAAACTATAATGCTGCCTAAAAACTATAGAGAGAATTTCTCCCCATTAATAAAAAAAAAAAATGACAACAGTGACAGGAAAAAAAAAAGTCAGAAAATAAAATTTAAAAAAAGTAAGGAAAATAATATTATATGTCAGGAACAAGAAGGAAGTTGGCCGAAAAGACTAATAACACAATGGTAAAGAGTGTCAAAGACAAACTTTCTAGAGCAAGTGGTAACTCAGCACCATTTCTTCTCTATCTTGGAATTCTCTGGCAGAAACTGGCATCCTTTAAAAAATCTTTCTGCTATCTCTAGGTTCATTGAAAAAGCAATCAGTATATTGGTTTTGCTATCTCTGTCTCAGAAGGGTTTTCTGTTAAGACATTCTCAATGAACTCTCAACGAAAATGAAAACTTCAAAAACTGTAAAAGATAAATTAATATTAAAGTGGGGTTTTTTTTCCAATTTTTCCTGTTTACCATGGAGTTTTGAGGGACATTCTTGACAGTATTATTCTAAAACTCTTTGCAGTTCCATAGTAAGTCCAAAGACTATTTTAACTATCTTCATAGAATCATAGAATGTGTTGGGTTGGAAGGGACTTTTAAAGGTCACCTAGTTCAAGCCCCCTGCAGTAAGCAGGGACATCTTTAACTAGATCAGATTCCTTATTTATAGAATTAAAACTACACAATCAAGTGAAATCAGTGTTTCTCTGTACAAATTTGCTTATTCTATCCAAGCTCAGAAACTATGTTATATATATCTCTCTCTCTCTCAAATCATACTAGTACATGGATAACGTTACTGGATACATTCAAATTCCAGGTTGAACAAAATAACAACAAGACAGACCTCGAGCATAAATATAACTCCCCATAAAATGTGAAATATCAAATAATTATTCCATTTCAGTTAATCACCTTCCGGTAGAGTTTACAGTTTTTTCCTGACCTAATTAAAAATCATGCCATCTACAATTCAAATCTATGTCAATTTATTAATGATCTACTACAAATGCAACAAATCGAAGGAAAAAACATCAGTTCCCTAACATACAGATTCCACGCAACAAAGAACTGAAAAAAACCACAAGGAACACGGCACTGAAGACTATTTAGGTATTGCAAACATTTGCATACTTTTGAGAACTACCTTGTCATAAATCACGTAAAGGTAACCTCTGACTAGAAGTACCATAGGTAAAGGACAGTGCCGTGCTCAAAGGCTTTTCAACACATTAGGCAATAACAATGATTCTTCAAAGGAAGTAAATTTCTCCTGTCTTTCTAAAATGCCTCAGAGTTCAGACGCGATCCCTCATTACACTGCGGCAAATTTTCCTCACTGACTCTTTGGGGCTCAGAATGACCATTATTAGTTCTCAACTAAGACGAATAACATGAAGTCTTGGCAACATGCTCAGCCTCCATTTTGATGCACATACTATAATTTATTAAAGAACTACTTCTTGATATGTCCTAAATCCCCAGATATGGGTGACAATAGTACTGTATTTAAAAAAAAAAAAAAAAAAAAAAAAAAAAAAAAAAAAAAAGGAAGCAACCTTTTCCTAAGCCTTTATTTTAGATAAAATCAGCCCCATTAACCTTTACAGAGAAAGGCAGCACAAAAATTCTGCCCTGGCTATCCCACTGGTATTTCCAGTTAGGCTTGAAACCACCAGTATCTGAGGACACAGTATCTTCCCCAGCAGTCTGAAGGGAAGCGTTCTTCACACTGACCAGAGGGAGAGCAGGATGTTGTGTCTAACAGCACTCTACACTTAATAGGCTTTCTTGACCTCTCCAAATTAAAAACAGAAAAGACAAAACTATAGTAAGCCAATCAACTAAAAAAAACCAAACCAACCCAAACATACCCTTTAATTACTTATCAGTTGACTAAGATTTCAATGAGAGTTGGAGGAGATAATACCTTTAGCAAACTAGTAGAACTTCTAACAGTACTAAGATCCTGGAGAGGTTTGAATAGCAGCAATGATTTAGTAACAATAGGCTGGATTTCAAAAGGAAATATAAATGTATTCAGAGTATAGAAAATTAATTAGGATGTTGGAAAATGTCTATTTGATAAATTACTAATGATAAAGAACTTCAAAGTTATATTTCTTATAGATCTTGATTCCTCTTACATTAAATGTACATAATTTATTCTTAGACTTCATTGGTAATTATTTGATGTCTTTCTTATGCAGCAATACCATAAAGGATTCACAACTCTTGACAGCTCTGGTACTTTTCAACTTTCAACTTTTCTGAAGAAACTCGAGTTTATCACTTCATTTTCTGCTTTCTCTTATAAACTGAAATAGCTTTTATATATGGTACCATAGCAGATGTATTTTAAAATAAGTGTCTAAAAATCCATGAAAGAATTAAGGATTTCTGCTCCTATTTGGAAAATGTTTTTGCTATGACACACAAACATTTTAACAAACAACCCTTAGATGGAGATTCAGGAATTGAGATTACACGGAAACAATATGCAGAGAACATATAGTCAATTTTGTGATTGAAGGATGGATATGCAGTTTGTGGATGGATGAGCATGCCACCTAATCTGAGCTCTAAGCACAGCACTGCTTGTGTTGTGGGCTAGTCTGGCTTCTGAACTACCTTCGGAGGTTGGTGGTGATACCTGCCTCACCTTCTCTGGCTAGAACCAGCTATAGCTGGGAACTTGAACCTTTAGTCTGAAACCAGATCATGCGCTCAAACCCCATCAAAGATTTTTGATCTCTATCATGACTGTCAAAGGGCTAATATACGTAAGACTAAATTAGACCTTTTTAATTAAAATTTTCACTAAATTTTTTATTGCTTGATATTTGACATAACCCCTTTATACCACTGCTCATAACTCAATGGCAATAGAACCAGTAAAGCCTTCAATGAGCACCAAAACTTCTGACAACTCAAGAGACAGCAACAACGGAACCCTGGTTTTCATATAAGCCTTTCCTAAATTTTCAGCATACGGCATTGTCTCTACAGCTTTTCCTGATGGCAATGAGCTCTTTTGGTTATCTTTGAAAGAGACAACCACCTATTCCTGTGTAAGCTTAGTTTTACATGATCCTGCCAGATTTGGGACACTGCCTTGGTTTCAGTATATCTCATAATGCAACTCCAAATTACTCAACGACAAGTTAGAGATGTCAAGAGTTAGAATACAGAGATCACAGTACCATGTCCATAGCAGCAGACTATTAAATTCCTCCAGATTCAGTGCTAGTGACTCAGGTGACGGCACATTAAAGCAAGAACAAGATCAAGAGATACAAGGTAATACAATATCAAACCTAAAACTGCTGTAAATTTTGGTGTCATTTTGATGAGGCCAGAAGTTAACTCTTCAGTAAGAGACAGAGGCAGCCATTCTGTTTTTCAGATAAATGAGTATTTATCTCATTTGCCGCAACAGCACAGAAGGATCCAAACCAGTATAATTTTCTATTTCATCAGGCTGCAGTGATTTCACTGGAGTTATTTTGTCAGACATACATAGATACAGACCTCATACAGTTAATCTAGAGAGGATTTTCTCCCAATACAGGTAGCTGCTGATGACTGAAGAGGATTCAGTGACAGTCATTTGTTATACTCAAGACTTTATGTCTATGGTTAGTTTTTATTATGCATCAAGATAAATGTTTCATACAGCCTGACAAGCTTCTCAGGGTTGTACAGAAGTATTCTTCAGAATTTATTTTGTTGCTTGGATTCCCTTTATTAACCTTCTGGGTTCTCTCAAAGGACCAGGTTCACAAAAGGATGCAATCAACTTGCAATTTGGCATGGACTGCTTGATGTTTACCTTTCTGGTTCTTGGCACAGAACCCCAAGTCTCTTTGCAGGTAAATGCTTTATGAATGCCCCAAGTCAACCAGCTGAAGAATCACAGTTGCCGTTGAGAAGGATAAGCGCAAAGTTCATCTCCTGTCTCATGTTATCTAAGCCATGAAGCAGTGGTCCAAGATTGAACACTAGAAAACCATTTTGATTCATTTTTGCATTCAGCATTGTTACCCTTAACTTAGGTATTTCTAAGAGATTAAAACGTCAGTGTTTTAACTGTAAAGAAAAATAGTTCTTGGTAAGATAAATTCAAAATAGAATTTGTAGTAACTGACAGAGAAGGTGCTGGTTTTAAAACCCTTCAACACAACCCACTGAGATCAGATACTGAAGAACTATTTGCTTACTCTGTACTTAATATTGTTTCAAATGATATAATAAAACACAAGAGAACTATAAAGCCTTGTGAGAGCACAGAAGCAGGTAGTTGCACATGGCTGTATTGATGGGGCTTTTACCAGGACTACCTATTTTGAAGAAATCCCAGTTTGCCAGCCATGTCCCTTAAAATGAGCACTGTCTGGTTCCAAATTATATATATAACTTTTTTTTTATTCATATCATCATCTACTTTGTAGCATGCTTTCTTTGCCCTTACTGCAGATTCAAATAGGAAACACCTGTTTCTGTTGCAGCTTTAGATGTAGCTTCTGTAGATCCAGTTTTGTTCCATTACCTATCTGCCACCCCAAGAATATGTCTGATACAACAGTTAATCAGAAATTGTTGAAGAAAAGGCTGAAACAGCAGTTACATTGATTTTGTGGCTACCTGAAATGACTCTGCAGCTGTGGTAGAACGGAGAAGCTACAGCCATTCAGAGGCCAGCAGACTGTAGGAACTAGCAATGACAAAGACTATATTCTGGACGTGGTGCTATTTCTCATATAAGCAGCTATCAGGATCTTATCATTAAAACAGAAAGCCTTTGGTACAAGTTGCCAGTCACTATATTTTCAGAATTTTCAAATAACAGAAGCCATTAGAGAGAGTTTTAGAAGAGTGTTTTGTTGTTTTGTGGTTTTTTTTTTAAAGCGACAGTGTGCATTAGGAAGGCGAAAAAGTAATGGCCAACACATTTATTAATAACCACCACATTCTGAGAGTGCTTTCCGCTCCTAAAACAAAGAAGGAAACACATTTTACTGTCACAAGAGGGTATAAAACTGTCTGTAAGTCAAGCATCAGAAAACCCATAAAAGTTATGTACCTTGCTTATAGCTCTATCTTTACTTTTTACTGTGACTGACTGCTCATCTCTTTTACTAGCACATCTTTTTAAAACATTCCTATTGATCACACTTTGCCTTCCCTTTCCCTCTTCTAACGACATTTGTTTCAATTTCTCTCTAATCATTATTGTCTCCTGGCTTTCTCTCTCATCACACTTTGGAAATTTTCCCCCATGTACCTCTTGGATGTTAAATAGATAGATATTCTAAGTTGTTTATACAGTGAATGGTGTCACTTTAGCAGTACTAAATGCTTTGCTGGACCTAGTCCTTGAGCAGGCAAAGGTCTGCACTTAGGTTCATTCCACAAAACTCATGTGAGGTCAGGCACCACAATATGTTCAGAAAGCTTTGTTAAGAGATAACTGGTAGGATGATCGGAATATGCAGGAACTTTTGATTTACTGCTGCTGAAGGTGGACTCTATCTACCAGATCCCTCCCTGAAGAAAGGGGCCAGTGTCTTTCTCAAAGTAGTTGGCAGGAATTTTGTTTTTAAGAAGGGCAGTGCCAGTGGTACTGTAGCTGCTACCTGCTTTTCATATATTTGCTCAGAGTTTATGAAAGCAGATTTCCACCTTTGTGAACTGAGAATAACTTCAGAAGCTTGAAGTTCTCACCCAGAACTAGACAGTAGCCAACATTACTGAAGAATCAAATCTTAACTGGTGTGTGCTAAGCCATGAACACAAAACTGACTGTACCCAAGAGAGCAGAGGACGACGAATCATTACTTTTCTACAAAGCGATGAGGACTAGCCAGGCACCGCAGCAGTGCTCAGTGCTGATAAGTCCCTGGTATCAAAAGAAATCTACTATCGGCTTTTGATGAATCTGAAAAAGAGTGATACCGAGAAGTGAACCAATCTGAAAGGGTCTACTTTGAAACGCTTTTAAGGATGATCAGACTGATTCATGACTGGAGGACATACTTAAAAACCCAACAACACAGCTGTGATTTAGTATGTTCCTGCTATCTTATAGTGACTAGACATTGTTCAACACTAGCTGTATTTCTCTCTCTTTCAAAGCTAGAAATGCTGCCATTCCCTTCCCCAGTTTCAAAAAGTGTCCCTTGTGTTCTGGTTTGAACCTTTTCTTTTGGAACTTTCATTTGAGGGAGGTGGAAGAGGGGTAGGAGGAACAAATATTTTTTCTGGTTTTATCTTTCAGAGCAAGAAGTCAGTTGCCCCAGTTGCAATTTTTTATCCTGTATAAAGGCCACTTTTAATTGCAACTGTATGTATAAATACCTGCATCGATAATGACTCTGCCTCTCTTTGTATTCTGGGATCTCTAGATTTAAATCCCACTCTTCTTGGGACATTTTTTTTCTCAAAGTAAAGGATCACATGCCTCTCCTACCTCTAAAGAAGACCTGTCAACGATGAAGAGAGTGACTGAAAATAACAGGTTGATCGTGAGAGCAAAGGATCAGAAGCCTAGTCTGAGAACAGTCTGAACCTGACAAAGAGCAGCTGATAAACTGCACAATGCCAACCTCCATGAATTATATCCTATCCTTCTGGTGGCAAGAATAAAAAAATTAATTTGTGTACACATGTGCACACATACAGTTTACCTATATTTATAATAGGAACAATGGCCAAGGAGAAATTTGATCATAAACAGCGAGATATCCAGCATAAAACAGTTGCTAAACATACTCCCACAGTGAATAGTAATTTACATAGTGCAGTAAAAGTCACCCTGACAAAAGAATAAACACGCGCTTCCACTTTATTCTGTTTTTAAGATTGGATGTCCACTGTGAGTCCTCAACCTTCCAGCTAAAAGCTGAAATAACTCCCTCAAACCACAGAGCTACATTTCTCCCTCCAGTTCTAGCAGGCCATGATGGCTTAAGTTTCTGAGTTGATGCTTTTTACACCAAGTGAACTGGAAATAATGTAGAAGGGTTTTGCAATATTAACTTACAGAGCAATAAAACGGTAAATGAAAGTCAATGTAGATAAGTGCAAAGTGATGTTAGACACTAAGAATGTAAAGACAAGGAAACAAAAAAGATCTCATTAGGCTCATGTACTGGTGATGTCCCCATACTATGAATACTGAGTGGTCTGGTCGCTCATCTCGTAGACTGCCGGTGTGGAACTGGAAAAGTAACAAAGAAGGACGATCGCCTTCTTACTAAATAGAGTAGGAAGGATGGAGGTATAGTATGAGAAAGGTCTAGAAAGCTATGGGTGACATAAGAAAGGTTAATGAGGCATTCGCCATTTTCCGAAAGAAAAAATAGAGGCATTATATTAAATCTAACTTGGCCGAACAAAGCAAACTAACAGCAAGTGCTATTTCTTATCATTTCCACAATTTTTAATTTTTTCAGTCAATCCATATTGTTCTGCTCTCCTAGGATTTGTTATGGTAAATATTAAAAATCGTCTTTGGGAAGACAAAACGCAAACATTAAGTTCAGTGTTGAATCAAAGTGATTCAGCAATGCTGTATACTTAATTAATTGCCCTGAGCCCATAAAGAAGCGTATTTACTTTTTTTTTTTTTTTTAAAAACATGCTTGCAGCTGGTACCTTGAAGCATAAAGTTTATGAAATGCCTCTGTACAATGGTACAGAGAAAAAAAAAATAGCAAATCAACCATTTTGCCTCACTTGTGCAGTTACGAAGTTGTAGTCACTGGTCTTTCTTTGAAAGCAATATTGCACTTATATTCCAGTAATTTTCTTGAAATAGTTACCTGTGTACTCTTCAAGCTAAAGTAATACTGTCATATAACCACTGCTGCACTGAGAAGTCACAGTTCCAAATGGTGGGGAGGAGAAATGCTGCATAGGTACCTGAAATCTGTGCAGTGACAGACAGGGTCCAGTATTTTAGGTACATATCTGAAAATGTTACCTCCAAGTCTGCAGACTTATCGCATGCCCAGATGAGCATCCTTCCCTGGGCGTCCTCTCTGGTGCATCAGGTTTACCACAATAGCCATGGAGTCTTCAACAGACCTGTTCAAACTCCCTCTAAGTTGTTCACGCTTACAACGCTATTAGCATTGACTAGAACATGCTTCGGTCATGGAGAGGTGCTGCACACTCTCTGGTTAAGCTTTGCACATGCATTTTATTGGGTTCCCTAATGTAAAGCAAAACATAAAACCAGCAGGTAGGAAAAGGGGGAAAGAAGAGGTGATTTGCAGGCCACTGGCATGAGAACTCACCATAACGATGCCATCAGGGTTTGCAGGAGCATGGCCATGAAAGTGGCAGCATAAGAAGGAGGAAAACATACCACCACGGTGCCTCGGCACTCTGCTGGCTCATGGTCATCCCCCCCCAGGGTTCTTCTCAAGAGAGCTGCTGCCCAGCCAGCCTGTCCCCCATATATTCCTGCCACAGGCTCTAACAAGAATTTAATTCTGCTGTTCCTACTTCACATACACCAGCACATCGAGCCCTTTGGCAGCACTACTTCTGCCTCAGTTTTTGCTGGTTTTGGCCTCCCCACAACCTTGTATTCCAACTGCCCCCCGACTACTGGAGCTGCCTCTCTGTGAAACACAGCCTCAGTTACGCAGCCTTGGCTCCCTCTGTAATTTCACATTATTTTTAGCAAAACCCCCTAACTTCAAGTCTTAATTTCAAATTACTTGTATGGTTATGAGTTTCCCTCTCACAACTTTATCCCCTTTTCAAAGAAGAAAGATTTCCAGAAATCTCACTTCTTCTGAAACATTTCCGGGTATGTAAGAACTTGATCCAAGAACTCAAATACGATGCAGACTGACTGGTTCAACTATTTATTACACACAATTATTGTGTCTTTTGAGCTGTAACCACAGGTGTTAGACACATGTTTTCCACTCTGGCTAGATGTAATACTCCCACCTCGCTTACAAAATCAGCCGAGTTTAGCAAACAGTTTTAATATAGTTTATGCCAGTCTTGTGCATCATATCCCACAGACACTTAGACAACTTACCTCTGAGATGGGTGCCTCATTACTTGACTGGTTAAATCCTGAATAAATATTCTATACTATAGTCAGAATAATGGTCGTCTCTCTGCCACATGAGAGGGGCATAAGAAATTTTAACAATTTGTGTACATCAACTCAGTTTCTACTGTGTATTTTTGTCCCCAAGCCAGGACAATTTTTGCAACCGGGAAATTGTTGATTAAGCTACTGCAATTGCAGTATTTTAGATGCCGCTCAGCATCATTGTGACACACCTTTCTCCATCAGTACCCTTCTTCATTGCAGAAGTGCAAGCTAGCTGAGTGTAACACAGAAATACAGAATATTCAGGGCAATATGCAATCTTATGTCCACTGCCTGCATGGAACCCTGTCTAACTTTCCAGAAGGAACGAAACACAAAAATCCCTCCAACTTCCCTGTTTACCTCACCTCTTTCTGTGCCTGAGCAATAGCATGGCTATTCTCCATTAAGTTTTAAAATATATATTTTTAAAAAATAGTAGGTTGTGAATGGTGAACTGAAATCTATCACTCACATTAACAGAGTTGCTACATGCCTTATATGAAGTAGATTTTAAAAGTTTGAAAAATTCTCCTGAATACAGTTCAACTTGCATTCCTTTCCTAATACCGATAGAAATAAAAACACTTTTTCTTTTTTTTTTTCCCCCCAAACCTATGCAATTACTAAAATACAGAATGGGTCAGTTTTCAGAAGCTTGAATCTACAAAAAAATCTTATACAGGTATATTAGCAAGTTTACTTACATTTGAAAATCCTTGTAACATCACATGCCGTAAATCATCACATATTAGTTGATGTCCCTTTACGTTATAAAGATACTGAGATTGAGATCTACTATAGCAGTGAATATTGCCTCATATAGATTAAAAGAACAGTAAGAATAAATTTGCCTGAGTATTCCTTTTCTAATTAATACTGCTATTGTGAAAGGGGAGAAAGAACACTACTGCTTGCAATTGCAATATCTGCTTTAAGCAACCAACAAACAACAGGGTTGAGAGAATGTGACGTTATAACTGTAACAAGGCACATTTGTTTCCGTCTTCCCTTGTAAAAAATGATGTAAAAATGAAGTCAATATATATTAAAGGTTTTTTGCCTTCTTTGGTTTCTATTAAAAAGTAGGCGCTGCCTGCAAATTAGGTTAAGTTAAAAAGTCATAAACAACAACAAAAAAACCCCCTTGCAACTTCATGTTCTTTTTTATAGAATTTTACCGTGTTTGTCAAATAATACCATTTATTGTTACTAAGACTGACACCTTCTTAATTCTTTCTCATTCATATAGCATATTTCAGCCAGTCATTTGAAAGCTGAATAACTAAACCCTCCTAGAAATATGTGAATAACTGAAATGCAAAACAAAAAACCCAACACGTTGTATCACTGGTCGGTGTAAAATAGGTATTGGTGACTGGCTGGCTGGCCACTTTCAAGCAATCCTATTGTCTCTATTCAAATTAAACATTGCACGAGTAGAACTCCCAAAATATTATTTAAAAGTTTCTTGAATTGTTAACAGCTCTATTCAGGTGCAGTCACTATGCTTTTTTCAATCAGCATGCATATGAGTGAATTTTTAGATTGTCTGGATGTTTGCACAAATGGCAGTTTATCCTTTATACACCCATATACCAGTACGAACAGAATCTGATTATTTATACAAATATTCTCTGATCAAGTTCTACTATTATATCCGCTGACTTTCCATAAAGTCAATGGATATTAATAAAGCGAAATACGGATGTACTTTCTGCTGGATCTCAAGGTTGGAGGATAGATATCAATATTTCATAGCTCTGAAATTAACTGCTGTGCCTCTTACAACAATCTCAGTATGTGGCAGGGCTCTTTTTTTTTTTTTTTAAAGTTGTTGACAATAACATTTCAATCTCAGGGGAAAACAGTTTTGTTTGGTATTTTACAGTTACATTTCAAAGCATTATCGTACAAGGAGAAGAATGGCGTTCACTCATGTCCCGATGCTAAAATGTACTACAAAGCAAAAGCCAATTCAGCTGGCTCCTGAAGGAGGATCTCTTGTTCATTTCCAACAGGGGCATCGTTTCATCAGTATCAGAAATGATGAGATTTTAAGACACACCATACTGTGAATAAATTGATTAACTTTTCAGTTGTAGCAGAAGATAAAGAGATTTAGTTAAAAAAAAAAAAAACAACCAAAAAACCCCCCAAAAAAACCAAAAACCCCAAAAGAGACAGAGAGAGGAGGGACAGAAACAGAATAAATCAGTGACAAAGGGGAGTCTAAGAAGCCCAGACTACCTTCTCCTTCCTTGTCACTTTACCCCCACCCTATCTGCCCCCCAAACCCACACACTCACTACATCTAATTAAGAAGTTTTTGAGCTGATAAAGCACTTGCTACTTCTCTCTGACTTCAGGAAAACATACCATCGAAGACATCCTCTTGACAAAACACAACTCGCATCTTCTTGTAAGTCAAAACACTATCTAATTTCTCATACTTTTCACTCTGTAAGATCCCCAGAGTACTTTAAGTTCTAGTTCCTGCATTTTGCAATATTTTCCTCAGTGATTGCTTACGTGAATAGCTCTTTTCATTTAAGTCAGTAAACATTTATCTTATTTCCCTGACATCCACTTTCTCTCCCTTCCCTCTTCACCTCCAAAAGAGTTTAACCAAAGTTTACTGTGCTCAAGGACAGTCTCTTTGAAACATAGAGATTAACTTAGTGATGACAGAGGCTTTATCTTTTTTGTTTGCTCACAGTTTTTCTTTAGAAGGATGACTCTCAGCACCAAAGACAAAATACCCGTTTGCTTTTGCCCAGCTACTGCACTACTGGTAAGCAGAAACAGTGCAGGCTGAGGAAGGAGGAGAACAGCCTTTCCTCAGAAACAAACCTACTCCATTGGGATAAACAGAGCAAGAGACAGCACAAGCAAGGAGTCTGTGATAGTAACAGAGAATGAGAGGTATCTGAGAATAGCAAGGAGCAGGGACATAGCTGTACTTAATGGTGACAGTAAGACTTTTTCCAAGGGACTCGGTAGAGACTACACAGAGGCTTCTGCTGTCAAACACAGCCTCCTAGTTTTAAACTACATAAGCCTTAGAGGACGTAAAAATTCATAGTCCTTACATAATTGTAAAACTTAGTTCCAGAGAGACTCTTATATTATATGGTTATGCATTATGTGCCCTGCCACTAAGACATTATGCATCTATGCTTTCAAGTAGTCTGTCCTTCGTTCCTCCAGCCGTAATTCTACTTCACATAAAAAGATAACAAAGTCCTACATCAGTGTTAAAGCAACAGCATCTCTAGGTTTACTGTGTCCTGATTTTGCTTCATGGCATGGTGGAAGTCTCTTTTCCCCAGTCTACAAAAAAAAGCACTCTCCAACTTCTCTCCTACATCTGCCCCCATCCTCAGCAACTTGCTATTAAAAAAAAAAGGGCTATAAATTGATTGTATAACCTCATAAATAATATTATTCCATAAATTTACAAGACCATACAAGTCCATGCATTTAGTATTGTTTCTATATAGTAAAAGTTAATCTGGCCATCATTGTAGGAAAAAAAAAAGAAAAATTTTGTGAAGTAGGTTTTCATAAGTAGCAGTTTCCATCTTAAAACAATTCTTTCTGGATCAGGACAAGAGCCATTGCTGAAGGCTTTCTTGGGGTTTGGAGGCATCTTCACGTTTTACACTAAGACACTGTTAGCTTTCCCACCTAGTTCTAATTTAACGGTAAATATTTTTTCCCATGAATAAAGACAAACAAAGGACACCCTTATAAAAAAAAAAGGTTAGTAGGAATCCAAGCATTCATGAAACATTAAAGATATGATAAGCACAGGACAAAGCTGTATCGCATACCAACACAGAGGTTCTTAAGAATCTCTCAACGAGCAAAAAATGAGCAAAGAAAGGAGAACATCATCTTCAAATGTAAGTCCATATAGCAGGTATTCAATGCCTATAGAAGTCACAAATTTTCAAAGCCTAAATCAGCATTTCTATGTTGAGTGAAAGGACTCATTTTTACTTAAAGTCTTATTTCAATGTAACATTGAATTTAAGTGAGATTCAGGTTAATCTGTACCTTTCCGATAGAGAACAAACTTTAATAGCGCTTCAAGAAATATGACATAGTGATGAACAAGATGATTAGGGTTTACTACACTTTTCCCCAGCACATACAAAGCCAATATGACAAACTACTGATACCTTTACCTCAACCCAAGACATTTAATAATCATGTTTTGCTACAGTGTGGGCCTAGAACTATTGGCATTCTGAGCACTTTAGCATTCATACCTACTTGGGAGGGGGACTGTGAAACAGATTCATAATTCCACTGATGTCTTGGTTTCAATTGCCCATGCATTCAGCTAATCAGAATCCCTGCATTTAGGCATTTTACAGCCTGAAAGTACTGAAATGTATGTCTTCTCTCTGTCAATGATTAGATTACGAGGATACTTCCCACCCATCCTATGAAAGATGTGAAATTGTTGTCACCCACAATGTGCAATTGATTGACCCTGTAAGTCAAGTAGGCAGTCACAACAAATTTCAAAGAGTAAAGCAGTTTAAAAGCCTACAAAGAAAGAGTAGAGATGGCACAATAGTCTAGTGACAAGTAGAAACACATTATGAATAAACCCAAAGAGCAAACTGGAAGTCAATAGCTTTTCAACACAAAATGCACACGGAAATCCTGGAAGAGTGGGAACACAGGACTTAGTCTTACGTGTGGACACTTGTATCGGTTATATTCCTAACATTCCTAACTACAAATGTAGGCATACACTTCAGATTTCTGTTTAATATTGTAACCTAAGGAACTGCACATTATTTCAGGTGATGTTAAAGGCAAAACACATGGCAGAAGAAGCCTCCCCTCTCACTTAATATTGAAATGAAGAAATTCATAAACCCCTGCCTTTTAAGAGGTATGTTTGCTCCTCATTTTCCAAAGTGATTTTGGTAGAAATCCCAAAACCTTGAAGAGCAGATTTATGTTTGACCAAATAAGTCCCTTTCATCTATATCTCTCTAACCATCCTGAGGGAGTTCAAAATGCTCATAATGATTTATGTTACAAGGTTTACTCACCTCAACTGTCAAGTCCAATTTCAGAACAAATCATTAGACCAGCATAGCTACTGCAACATTCCAACCTGACACTGATAATTATATCTTGTTGCTTATTTAAAAAAAAAAAAAAAGCTTAATTGGCATATTTAATTTACGACTTTAACTGACTAAACTTCCATTAAAAATTTCCATGTGGTACAATTGCTTCATTAGTCTGGCCTTAGAGGAAGTGACTATGTATTAGAAATAAAGATTAACAGTTTGAAAGTTTTCTTTAAAGTAGGCGCAAAACTATAAAATTTAATATTACTGTAAAAGCACCAGATATGTTGGCATTTCAAGGTAAAATAAATCAACTATTGAATTGCATCAAGACAAATAAGCCAAAACTGGTTTGTTCTTGGTTTTTTTGTTTAATACCGGTTCGTGACTACCAATCAAAAATTCTGCAGAATGAGGATGTAACTCCAAATTCTGTCATAGGAAACATGACAACAGCCTTACTGTTTGATTTCAGATGTCCCCAATCTCCAGAAGTATTTAAAATGAATGACTGTAGAAGGCAAGAACAGATCAAACATACGAGTGCCTCTGCTAGTCTTCTATTATTCTTCAGCTCAGATGTAGCTTTGATGGCTTGCACACTAATAACTTGAATATTCTTCTCTGATCATTCCTGATCCCGTTATAACTCTCTAAAAAGAGACAGGAAGACCAAAACTGCACACAGTATCCAAGATATGAACATCTATGCTGTACCTTTGGTGCTATGGAATCCCCCATTTATTTTCTTAATAATCCCTAACATTTGATTTGGGATTATTTTATGATTACTCAGCACCAAGCTGACGCTTTCACACAAATATCAGGCATGAACCCCGAACGCTGTTCCTCAGTCTGTCACTGTAAACTGAGTCAGATTTTTAGTCTTCCTTCTTTGCCTGTGCACCACTTCAGTCATACACGGAATTTCATTATGCCATTTTACAGTCCCACAGTGTCATGAGGCTTTTTCTTCTACAGTTCTTCAACTGACTAACTTGATTTCTTCCATTAACTGTTTTTTATTGCACTGATTATTCCATTTTTAGGGCATTAAAGAACTTAGCAGCTTGTAGAATTTCACTACTGATCTCCAGCTGCACCGAACATTCAATGCTTTACTGTTTCCTACCCTTCAGACACTCAATTTCCTTAAAAGTCTGTTTTCTGGGACTCAGCAGCAGCCTTTTGGAAATTATGGAGGCTTCATCAATCCCTTATTCACATGACAGTTAACTCTTCCCAGCCTTCCAATAGGTTTTAGTGTAAAATTTCTTAAAGAAAACCCAAACATGTTGACTGTTCTTCATTAGGTCACATTTAGCTGCATGTTCACTAATTCTATTCTTAAATATTATTTCTGTTACGTTATCTGCTAAAGCAAGACATCAGTCTTATGGCTTATGGTTTCCTGGAGCTCTCCTAAAACCTTTTCTGGCATCACAGTAATGTCTTGCTTAAAATTGACTTGGCATTGAAGAGACAGAAAATTTCTAATGTTCATTTTCTCAGTTTACTCAACTATCATTGACATAGTTTGTTTTCCAAAAGGATCTCTTGAAGACTCACACTCAAAGAAGGGATCCAGCCTAAACGCTTCCTCATTTTTTTTGTGAGTGAAGACAGAATAAAGAGCGTAAAGATGTAAAGACTGATTTCAGTTTCTCTGTAATGGCCCTGGCTTCTCCATTACTCCTTTTTTACCTTTATCCATCAATTTTATGGACTTGCTCACTGACATCCTGCCCTTGAAATACAGAAGAAAAACACATCATTAGATTAGACACGTTTTGCTAGTTGTTCTTCAAAGCCTTTTTGACCTGCCTTATGTTTTTATGGTTATCCTGCCATAGTTTCAGAATTTATTGTCTTTAATTTTCTTCATTTGGACAATATTTAGCTACACCAGTTTCCTCTAGCACTTTCTGTAGATGTTTCTAAGTGCTCTGCAGTGATAGACAATCTCTATCATTGCTGCTATCGATTTGTAGAAAAGAACTCTAAATACTCAGAGAGGAATGCACCCAACTTTCTAGTCTAGTGATTACAACAGCCAGAAGCACAGACTAATGGCTTCCATCCCTGCTTCCAGAGCTGTTTCCACAAATTATCAACAGATTTTAAATGCAAATGTGAATAAGTTAAAAAACAGGGTCAGGCAAGGCATAGCTGATTAGATTCTTATTCTCCTCCCTTCCCTGGTATATTCCAACATGTTGTACTGAATAGGAAATGCTAAATGCTTGTATTCTTTTTAGGTGCAAATTTATATCTCGACAGTCTGTGATACTTGATACATGCCAAATATAAAGTGATAGGAGATTAAATCAACACCGTGAGGCACCACGGTTGGTATGCTTTATAAACAAAAAGAACACCAGGCAGACTAGCTAATGTGGAGGCTGGGCTTTGATCACATTGAGAAGAAGAAAGCTATACGTAACATGACAAATAAGTTATGAATCCTGGCGGTAAAAAGCAGCCTCTCATTAACTCCCTTGCTTTGCAAATCCTTGGAAGGTGTGTGTTTGTTTTGTTTTAATTTCATATTCAACTGCCTTGCTTAGAATAATCAATAAATACACCTTATATTAAGCTTCCTGTTTCTCAAACCATATTTTTTTTCTGTATTAGAAAACAGAAAGTAGACAAAATAGAAAACTATCTTGATGATAACGTCAACTCTGAAGGAACTGCTATTATCTTTGCAGAAGCCCTGGCTACCTTTGCACTTTCCGAGTCAGATACTGTACACACTTATTTCCAAACATTTTTGGATTCAGTAAGAATTCAGGAACTAAGGCAAGAGGTTTTCTCTTTTATAAAATGGAACTTTCTAATACATTTCTAAGACAGTATTTTTAAACCATGCATTTGTGCTTAGGTCATTGCCAGGGGCTTCAGCAATTACGAAAATCCATGCACTACTACTGTTTGCTTTTTTTCTCTTAAATTTAAGTGTTGGAATATGAAGGAAGAGAAATAAGTTTAGCAGCGAGGGCTGGTATCTTGCCTATGAACAAAAAAGTTACTGATGATTCTCAACAGGATATTCTTCCTTTTCTTAAACAAACTTAAAGAGAAAACAGTTCAGAATGAATTATATTTTTCTAATGAGCTTCATAATCAGCATATAATCACATTTTCAGGGACAATTTCTCTTCTGTTTCCTACACCGACAGGAAAAAGCCTAGCTTTCTGGCATTGCGGTTAGTATACTCAGAAGAGTGGATTTAAAGTTGGGGACATGAAAGATGAGAGTACCAAGTAAAGAAACCAAGAAACCACAGAAGAACTAGACCATCCTAATCTGAGAAGTAACTTCAAAAGAATCTAAAGAAAACTGTATCACCAATATCTGCAAGTATCTTGTGTTGATTTGAGTGGAAAAGGGTGATTTTCCTAGTTTTATATCAAGAAAGATGGTGATATTTTCAATAGATGTTGCTAGCTGACAGGTAAATCCCTATTCAGCAGAAAGCAAAGACCACTCTTGGACCAATTAGACAAAAGATGCGTGTTTGTTTGATAACAATCCATTTACAGACATTTGTTTGAAAGAATAATGCTAAAACCTCATCCATATTTCACCAACTCCATCCCATCCCCAGGTTACAATATTCTTTTTTTAACTATTGTAACATATGAAATCTAATTTGAAGTCTAGCAAAGAACAGAATTTAAGATGCTAATAATATTTTCTTAACGGACCTACACCTGTGCACATACATTTTTTGTATGTCTTTAGTCTTTAAAATGGAAATCTTAGGAGTCCAAAAGTTAACATGCAAAACCCCCTAATTACTACCCTGATCAATTATTTGCCTCATGCTAGTCACAGCAAATTTTAGAACACATGGTGGTGTGACATACAGATTTGTTGCAGTGATCAGAAGTTTTACTCAGTCATAGACTCAGGCTGTGTATTTGGAGCGTAACTGTAAGGGATACTTCCACTGAAAAAAATATTCATTCTTAAATAAAATAAAATCCAATGTGATTGTACTAATCAGACAGAAACCTTCCTGCCCTTCCTCAGAAAGTTACAATGGTACTTAATCAGTGGTTGTTCGTTTTTTTTTTTATTTGGTTTTATTTTTAAATTTAAAAGTATGCTTTAGCTGCCAAACTAAAGTCTGTTACGCTAATTCAAGAAAAATGTCAAGAAACAGAAAGCAAAAGGGACAGGGAGAGTCTCACGCTATTCAAAGGCAGTTCATTCTGAGAAGTCACTCAATATAACTCCTTGATTTTCCCCATCTCATTTCAAAATTTTAACTTCTTAGTCTAGGAAACTCTGACTAGGATCTGAAGGAGGAAAAAAAAACTTGAGTTCTCATGAAGTGTTTAACAATCTGCCACTTTCAAGCCCTTTAAAGGCATTACTGCAAAACTAAGGCAGGGGGAATGGCTGTACCCACCCATCAACTTTCTGTGTTGAGGAGCAGAACCGCATGCAGCCTGCCCACTGTTACACCAGCAGAAATCAACGTCCTTTACAGCCAGAGCAGAAGTATAATTTAATACAAAATCTGAACTTAAAAACAGCATTTGTGTAACAGTTGTGCTACAATGATTGCAAATATTAAGCTAATGGCTTTTCCTAAATGGGAAAATGTTATTTCACAGTTTAGTTAGAAATTTTATTTAATTATTTATTTTTAACTTTGAACTATACAGTTATGCATCTGAATGCAAAGGAATCAAGAACTGAATAACAGTAGGGTGCATTAGAATATTTTTTTTCCTTGAAATACTGCATTGTTGTTCCCTTGAGCCTGAGGGGACTTTCAATTATGAAATCATATCTCACCTCATCATCTGTCATCTCTTGGAAAAGAAAAGCATGTTGACCTACGAAATAAATAAAATCGCTTCCCACTGCTTAGATGGATGAATTATTTATTTGCTTCGTTTCCATGAACGCAATGCATCTGTGTAGAGCAGTTCCTTACATCCCACAGGCCAATGCTGTATTATGCCCAGCAAATTACATTTCAAGAGATTACGCTACGCATTAGGCAAATACTTCAATACTTGAAGAATTGTTATTGCTCTTCTTGCCACTCTTACCATTTTTTTCCTAACACAAATCTGAATGAAACACTTACCAGGAATAACCCAATCAAGTGTGCATCAAGCTTCCTTAATAAAGGTATTTTAAGTGTTTTGTAAGTGAAAGTTGCATATAGCAGCAGCCTGTACTACTACAAAACCGAAGTAATTTTAAAAGTAGGGCATTATCCAAAAGCCAAGATTTGGAAAGAAAGGATTCAGAAATTTTATAATGATCCTGTTGATTATGAGTGGACACTTCACAATCTCATCGAGTTAATGCTTTCTTAGTATAACTGAAGTTATTTTACTGCAGTAAGTGTTGGTATTGAAATGTTTTCATTTGAAATTAGTAAAGAGCAATGATTAACCATCCATTAAAAATGTAGTGGATTAAGCTTTAATAGCTCCAAAATACACAGAACAATGTTTGTAATGCTGAAGTTCAGTGAGATGGGTGTTTTAACAGCTTTTTTGAATTAAGACCAAGAACAGCTGTATCATTTGTACGACCCACACTTGCTTACCCTGCAAATGGGGCATGATACTTTCAGCAATTACTATAGCAATAACTTAGTAATTACTTTTAAATAGCAAAAAAGGTGCTTCAGTAAAAATAATTTAAAATATCCTCATCAAACTATATCCCACTGAAGCTTCAACAGGGTTTCTTTTTGTTTTCTGGTTTAAAAAAAATACTTTCGATAAAAGCCACTTTCAGTCACCTAAAATCTTGGAAAAAAAGTAGGTATGTAAGACTAAAATATGATATACCTAAAAAAAGTTATTTCCATTTTAAGCAGATAAACTTATAGAGCCTAAAAAGATACTAAATCGGTATAATAAAACACAGCTATCTGAGGCTTAAAAGTCTGCAAATCACATTACAGTAAAATCAAGTTAATGACAGGAAGCATTATACACATTAGTAAATGCCTGTAGGATTATACACAGCATTTGCCTTCTATGAAATGTACAAAAACATGTGTGTATATATATATGTATATATAATTTTTTAATCAGTCTTATTATAACATTGAGGAGTAAAAAGAGATCCTCGGCCTTTCAGATGAGAATTCTGCTAATGAACTGGAAATCGCAGCTTTATGAGCTCATCTGAACATTGTTGTATCTGGTCTTATGGATGTATTCCAGAGCAAAACAAACTTAGAAAATCAAAACAAGAGACCTTAATATAAAATTAAATAATACTCCAGATTAATTAGTATAACAGCAGCCTTAGGTGGAAGCACCAATAAACTTTTTATGCTTACTATAAGGAAGACTTCCAGGAAAGAAATGTCACAGTCAACACACTGGAGGGAAGGGATGCCACCCAGAGGGACCTTGACAGGCTTGAGAGGTGGGTCTGTGCAAACCTCATGAAGTTCAACAAGGCCAAGTGCAAGGTCCTCAACGTGGGTCAGGGCAATCCCAGGCACAAAGACAGGTTGGGCGGAGAATGGATTGAGAGCAGCCCTGAGGAGAAGGACTTGGGGGTACTGGTGGACGAGAAGCTCAGCATGAGCCAGCAATGCACACTTGCAGCCCAGAAAGCCAACTGCATCCTGGGCTGCATCAAAAGAAGCGCGGCCAGCAGGTCAAGGGAGGTGATTCTGCCCCTCTACTCTGCTCTGGTGAGACCCCACCTGCAGTACTGCATCCAGCTCTGGAGTCCTCAGCACAAGAAGGACATGGACCTGTTGGAACGGGTCCAGCAGAGGGCCATGAAGATGATGAGAGGGCTGGAGCACCTCTCCTGTGAGGACAGGCTGAGAGAGTTGGGGTTGTCCAGCCTGGAGAAGAGAACGCTCCGAGGAGACCTTACAGCAGCCTTCCAGTACCTAAAGGGGGCCTACAAGAAGGATGGGGAGGGACTCTTTATCAGGGAGTGTAATGATAGGACATGGGGTAACAGCTTCAAACTGAAAGTAGGTAGATTTAGATTAGATAATAGGAAGAGATTCTTTACTGTGAGGGTGGTGAGGCACTGGAACAGGTTGCCCAGAGAAGTTGTGGACGCCCCATCCCTGGAAGTGTTCAAGGCCAGGCTGGAGGAGGCTTTGAGTAACCCGGTCTAGTGGGAGGTGTCCCTGCCCAGGGCAGAAGGGTTGGAACTAGATGATCTTTAAGGGCCCTTCCAACCCGAACCATTCTGTGATTCTGTAATATTATTTATCTACCAGGTGGGAACTGGCAAGTTTAAAAGTATATTGTGAATAACTGCAACAATTAAAATAAGTCCTGATTTTTATACTTGTACCTTAGAGAAATGTTTTAATCACCTATTAAATGGAAGCCACACTTGTGCACAGACTTGTATCATTTACCTTCAACTCTAGGTCAGTAAACATTTCAGTGAAGTCAAATTATTACAAAGAAATATAATTTTAAAAAGTAAGAAAGAGACTTGACTGCAAGACTATTTATAGTTTGGAAACAGCAGATCACAGTACGTATGTTTTTTTCACTTCTTTCTGTGCCTTTACTGACTCTTATTAATGCTGATGGAATAGTTTCAAGCTAGCAGTTACTGACTTTAATTTAGAAATGTGTATTCTAATTCCATTTTTTTTTTCAGATAACTGCAAATGTTTCATTTTTATTTCTATTAGAAAATGCACCTTCATGTAAAAGTAGTTATCCTTACTACAGATTTGATACAGAAAGGAAGTTCTAGCTATCTTAACTTATGAAAACATGCAACGGGAAAGAACAGTCACTGCGCTAAAGGCATGGCCACATCTACACCTACCCGCTGCATGCCTTCAGCATCCATTTTACACAGTTAGATATATATATATGCAACACAAATAAGCCACTCACTGATTTAAGAACCTAAAAAAGAAAGATTTCCAAAACCCAGGAGAAATACTGAAGATGCTCTACCTGCAATTACAAAAACTGCAAGGACAAAAAGATCCCCGTTTTCAGAAGCTGGAAAGCTGGAGCTACTAGTATTCTCCAAGACTTCAAGATCCATAAATATGTTAGGATGCCACAAAGCACAAATTCTACCTCAAACGTTGGAAAGCAACAGCATTCCACTTCACGAAAACTCAGGAATTCCAATTAGTCCCACGACATCCAAATAATTTATTTGTTCAAGTGCTTCACTGTGGTTCTGTGTCAGATATGTTAGTATGCGTTAGTAAGAGAAGGGGAGACAGAATGGGCATGGTAAAAGGGAGTCCACAGCCATTTCTGACCCATGAATTCAAAGACATCGCCTGTGTTAATCCGAGTAACTTCTTGAGCTGAATCATAATGGACTTAATGCCGTAGACATTAAAACAAACAAACAAAAATTTGAAGGATGAACTCTTAGCCAAGCCGTTCTTACATTCTCATTCATGTGAGCTACTGAGGTTCATCACCTGGACTAGTGACCACATAGGAGTATAAATTCTGAGGTTTTGCCAAGTCCTTGTCATGACATATTATTTTATAGAATTCCTGAAGCTACTGTCTTTAGGTGAAGAGAAGATAAATAACAGAGTTTAATAGTTCTTTACTTGATCTTGAGACAGTCTATTCACTGCCAAAAAAAAAAGTCCAGTGAGGCGACAGTGAAAAAAATCTCACATAACCGCGGAATTTTGGATGAGTCAGTATTACAGGACTTGGCTCTATTTTTCAGTCTTCAACAGGAAACTATCTTTCAACATGATGGCTCTCCAGTAGTCTTAAATAAAAACTGTAAGAATTAATAGTTCACTGTTTTAGAGGTGGTCAGGATTATAACTCAGCACCACAGTATTGCTGACAGGCACTCTGTTTCCTTTGTACCTTTAAGGTTAAGAAAAAAACAGGAATAAAAAAGGCAAATGATTACCAGAAGAAAAAATTACTCACATAGGTTAGATAGAAGAATTAACTTAAGAAATAGGTACAATAATAGATATTTCCACTTCAAAGCATCATGTGGGGGGAAAAAAATAAAATCACTTCTTCCCCCCTTCCCCTTTTTAATATAAACTAATTAAAAAATAAATGTAGTAAATCCATCACACTTCTAATACTAATAATTAAGTTCTTAATTTCTCTTTTTTAATTTCAAAACTCAAGATTTTTAATTGTGAATTCCAAAATACAAAAATACATTTAGTAAAAATAGATGTCTTATGGCCTAAAAGAACCTCTGTTAAAGCCACATTCACATAAATCAAGTCAGCACGTGAAGCCTGTTTACCAGATGTCATGCGGACACAGCTAAAAGCCGCAGTAAGGGTGGCTAACCTAGTACTGATTCTACCTCTTCTGAACATCGCGAGGTCTCATGCAGACGTAGGTGGGCTAATCAGATACAACTGGGGGAATGCCTAGCATATAGAAGCGTACAGTTTCAGAGACAGACTGTCTTTCAGATTTTGAAGCCACGAGATTCTACAAAGTTCTGAAATACACTCTACCTGTACGAAAAGGGCTTGCAGAAGCCACGAACTCCTGAAGAACTGAAAAAACTGGTTCTGAGGTTAAGTTTCAGAGGAACTACTAAAGCATTACATTATATAAAGTTTGAAACATGCCCTTCAGAATCAGAACCATGTAGCAAATTGTCCAATATAATACAGGATTTTTTCTCTCTTCAGTAGAAAAAGAAAATAAATTATTGACTGGATAGTTCTTACCCTTCTAACCAAATGCAGTCATGCTGAGGTTAATTCTTAAAAGACTGTTTAAGATAAATATCTCATTTTCTATATTGAAGTATAAAGAAAACTCTACACTAAGATTTCATCACTGAACTCTTATTGTTTTATTAATATTTTATTATGCATCTAAATTCCGAAAAGATTACTAACTAGGACAATGATTAGGCTTGTATAGTCATTCAAACATGGGAGTATAAAAATTTTAAAATGTTTTTAGTTTTTTTTAACACAGCAATCCATTTGTTCACTCAGGTAATTTTGAGACGTCTGCGTAGGATGAACTGGATGCATTAATTCACCCAGATCCCACTACTTTTGCATTGTAGTCATTTGCCCTTAAGAACAACTTACCTACTTCTAGAACTTACAATGTCCAGTGCTTCTTTTTATTTGTAAGATCAAAATGCACATGGTACAGCACCTTTAGCAATCAAGAGAGCATACATCTCTCCAAAGTAACTCAAGTCAAAAGGGAGTCAAACTATAAACTAAAAGGGCTTCTATTTAGCCACAATCCATTCTTCACAGTTTGTGATTTCTAAGTATATCTAAAGGATCTGGTAAGTCCTCTTTCCCCAGAGGCCCAGAGCTCTCTGGTGCCTGTGTTCCTTGCACACTTCCTAGACAGTTTGAAAGCTTTAGAGTAGCCTATAGGAAAACTAAAATATTCATGGGAAAAGCGATCTCCCTATACCCTTAGCCAATCCCCCCTGCCAAATCCACAATTGTTTTTTTTTTGATACAAGTCCATGGCAGAAATCTCATGGGATTCCACATCCAAGTTCTTCCCTTCATGACAGTTCGTGTCTCTCCTTGATGCAGCTGGGGTTAGTGGGGACCCTGTCTCTCTGGCCAGCGTTTACATTAAAGACATGCTAGTGAGAATTCTCCCTCCTCCCTGTAGGACAGTAATCCTCAGACCCTTTATGGAGAGATGATGCAGTCTAGCCTGCAGTTCACCTTCACTACAAAACTCAGCATAACTGGAAATAGATTTCATCCTCCAGGCTTTGCAGAAAATTTGCTCTTACTGACACAGAGAGAGAACTTTGAAAGAATCAGAGATGAGAAGTCCTATAGCAAACGAACACTTCTAAAGGGAAGGGAAGGGGAGGGGAGGGGAGGGGAAGGGAAGGGTAAAAGAAAGTCTTCCCATTCTCAAGTCCTAACACTGTATTTTTAGAAATGACTGTTACCTAGTTGTCTCTACATGTGGGTAGAATTTAAGATTTACCATATGCCCAGAAAAAAAATAATCTAGATTTCCTTCCCTACCACCAGTACTTCAGGCTATCTCTTGTTTCCTATTCCACTTCCCTTAGAGTCCTTTTATATTAAAGTGTAAAAGCAATTAAATTCCTCTCACCAACAAAATAACTATTACTTTTACCAATATTTATAAAGATAAATATATTCAAAGTCATTCATTAAAAGTCTTCATTAAGTAGAATTCCATCCTGTCCAGAAATAGATGTGATACATGCACAATATTGGCTATCTCATACTTCCTAATCCTAACTTGAAGTATAATGACCGTCAAACTTTTTTCCAGTATCCCCATCTATGTAAATATTAAGTGGCTGCATGCATAAAAAATTATGGTTACCAAGGAAACTATCTGTAAAGAGATTAAAGAAAAGCAAGTATGTAAGTGATCATATCTGTACACAAAAAGAAGAAAAAAAGGGAATAGGAAAATTTGTTACACTGTTCCATGTCCTGCAGTTTTTAAGATGTGATAATTTAAACCAGATCCATAGAAGGCAATCTAGATAATCACTCTTTTACGTTTTCCTTTAAGATATTATTCTATCCCAGTTATTTAATTGAAATAGGTATTCTTAGTATAAATTAAATATACTATTAAATATGCTGTTGCACTGCACACTTTTAACACTCCTTTTTGCTTAATGGTTCTAAAAGAGCATTAAGGGCACTGAATAAAACTGCAACATGAATATTGGTATTCTTTTAGGAACAGCCAAGACTCTCCCACAATTAAGGCAAAATGTTATATTCTAGGATATTTGCCAATATTCGTGGAGTTCTCCAAATTAGGATAAAAACATCAACATTTGAATATTCAGGCTGAAAACTAGGAAATCAGGAGAAACCGAGAATACTTGGTCCAAAAAGTACATAGAGATTCTCAAGCATTTAAAGACACGCTTCTACCCACGGCAGAAGCACTAAATTGGAAGAGAACTGTTGTTTTGTAAGGAAAAATATTCTGATTCTTTCATTCCTACTTCTACCATGGAAGACAGAATAGACTTTTAATTCACGTTTCTAAAGTGAGTATGTTCAGTATGTTTTATGCCCTCCAAACTTTCCTGGCTTATTTATTGTGATACTAAAATCATGAACACTGAATAGTTCTAAACACAGTTATTCTCAAATTATTTTTTTTTAGAGTTACTAGTACAAAAACTGCTCGGGATACACACAGTGACTGAACTGCCATATGATTAAATGTTTTTGATACTTTACGATGCAGAGTGTCTTTGGTATTTGGAATATACGACAATTTGCTACAATGCAAATCACAATGTAAGTGAGGATCGCACCTGCCCAGCTTGGAAGAAAAGAAAGGGCCTCCAAAAAATCATGCTAAGAGAAGCTAAATCACCATTTTTCCCCACAACATAGAAAATAATGCTGAAAGCTGTAGGTTAAAACCTTTAGTTGGGGAGCAGCTATTTCCAGCCAATAAGAAGGTATAATCTTGACCTATTCAGGTATGCAGAAAAGGCATAGCTCCAACAGCTCTTCAGCTATTATATTTGTTCTTTTGTACTAACAGGTGTTCATCATCAACTGTTTAGCTATACACACACCAGCAGTGCTAGGAAGGAGGTAACAGAAAGGTATTTAAGGTACCTCTAAATCCTGAAGCAGAGCAGAGGCTACAAATACTTGAGAGAATTTGCTCCAGCTCCACACTGTATACTAATAGGGAAAAATGTGTTGTACCCTTCAAGAAGGGTGTGACAAATTGCTGGCCAGGCCAAGACAAGCCACAGGGCAGTTTACTGTTAATCATGCATAATTATCTCAAGAGTATTGAGTAATCAGTTCACTCTTTATGACAAAATGACCCATGTGACATCAAAGGAAAAAATAGGATTGGCTTATGAAGTCATTTTATGTTTCCCATAACTGCACACAAAGATTTACTGGCTACTTGAAACAAGACGAACCCCCCGGTCAAAGGTCTGAGGTGCATAATCCACTCTTGCTCACAACTCTACAAGCCTGTTAAAATTAGATGTATTAAAAGGGTAAAATAGTGAGCCTATACGACACATAGTAGGAGGACTAAAATAATAGACTTTCTTTAACCTCACTTTCTATGAAGGCTGAAATGTCCCATCACCTGATCAACACCACTTCTATGCTCTTCAGATACAGTACAAATATTTTTAATATTATGTATGTTACAATACTAAGAGGCTTACTGGACATTACATTAGGGTGGACTTAAACCTTACAGTCTGTGATTTGTCATTCATTTACTTGTTTAAACTTTTTGTATATTTTGGCACTATTTCACACTTCATCAATCCCATTTTCTCATAAATGAGCCACGGATGTTACAATATTGTGGACTGTTCACATATTAGATTGTGATAATTTTTGCAAACGAGTAAAATTTATTCCTTCTCAAATTTTTCTTCCAGATTTCACTGTAATAAGATTACACCTGAGATATCATTTTTCCTCCACTATCATAATTTTATTACATCAAAAGAAATTTATATAAAAAACTGATTGAAAGTATGCCACATATTGATCTCAAATTTTCTGGTCATTCTACATTGTTATGACATACTAGATGACAGATTTGAAAGTATGATGTTAACAAACGTTGATAAGATTTTTAAAGTTTATCTACACAATGTTTGAACAGAAAAGAAACATCATTTACTACACAGATATAGCATTTTAGTCAGATAAATATTAAGGATTATTGACCTGAGAGCTAAATATTTGATGAAGTTAAAAGTCAGCGTTTTCAAAATGGACAAAATATTTTTCAATGTAACTGAACTCAAGAACTGTTGCATATTGGTAGGAATATATGCGTCTGTATCAGGAGTACAGAATGCGTATGTGTATGGACATTACTCAGTGTGTTTGTGACTGTATTTCACAAACTTCAACACAACAGAGTATGTGTATACACAATATATATAATTTACACGTGTAGATTTTTACATGTCAATATATTCAGGTACTCATTTTCATTCCAGTACAGAAACTTAGAAATTAACACATTATGTATGATTTTTAAAAGAAAGGTTGATTTTCATTTGTTTACCTTTTTTTTGTTATGACAGTAAGGTACACAGAATTCCCACAGATTTTTCTATATATCTTGCTTGCCTGGAAGTCTGAGCACAAAGCAAACAGAGCAAAAAATGCACTTCAAAGTTACAGGCTATCAGAATGCTTTTGCTTGCAGGGCAGCAATTTGCACCTAAATAAAAGCAGAAGCAGGCCAGGCTTGCATTAACACTTCTATGTGTTCTTTATCAGATCGCTGGGGAGAATGACTGCTTGTAAAGGACTTCTGGAAAGTTACCAAGTTCAAGCTTCAGGCAGTTACAAATATAGTGCAAGTACTGGATCAGGGTTCAATGCATTCATTTTGTGTGAAAATCCATGCTAACCTACATAGCTAACCTACATCTTAACTATGTAAAAAAGTGTTTTCTTCCTTGATATAGCAGATATTACAAGATGCGTTTAAAATCAGCATATGATTACCATTATTGAGAACAGGGAAACTAAAATGGGCTGAATAATAATGTCTGGCAGAACAGATAAAAGACAAAGTTTAAAGGAATCATGAGAGCGATGGCAGCTCTACTGAACATAGCAGATAAAAATCAGTATGATGAAACAGAATTAGACGACAAAGGTGTCGTGAAATTTCAACATTTTTCAGAAACTTCAGCGTACACTATTTCATATAATTGAACTTGATTAAGGAGAAAGATGGAAAAGCATTACATTATTATGGAAAACAGTGTGTAAAAACAATTAAAGATCTAGATTTTCCTTTCTCCTAGGAGTCTTTAATTAAAAACAACTGAATGTGAGAAAGTGAATTTCAAAATTTGAAATTTGGCAGCACAAGATTTTAAGCAAAATAATACTGCATACAAGGAGCTTTGCAGTGTGCCAATTTGACTATTGTTAATCATATTTTCAGATCCCACTTCATATGTTAGGCAGTCTGAAAGGAAATAATGATACATGCTGAAACACAAACCATTTAAGCAGTGGGAATACGTGGTGCAATAGGGGGATGAAAACCCATTTCAGTAAAGTATTTGTTTAATGTGTGCTATTCTCCATAAATAATAGAAGTCAAGTCAGTTAGCTGCTGCGCAGTAGCTCTGTTTCTCTGAGAAGTGTTCTTAACATTGATATCTGGTTCTACTGACTTTTGTCTCCCAGATATCTTTGTGAGCTCCACCATCCACACACATAACACGAACTGAAAAGTCAGCACAATCTTCAGTTCCTTTGCCAAAAACAAAAGTAGAGAGAAGCAGAACACTATATATGGGGGAAAGGAGAAGAGTTTACATCCAGTCCCAGAACAGACATCTAAAGCAGATGGTGCCATTTCTCTTCATTTACTACAGAGTGATACAGTTTACTGAGACTAACTAATGCATAGCTACAGGTAAAATGAATCCAATCCTTGGTGACGAACTAGATGCTTGCGTGGAAGTAAATACTAGGAATCTTTTTAAACAATGTCTGTAAGGCAATTCTCTCCTGATAATTACAGGGTGTCACACAATCACAGAACAACTGAGGTTGGAAGGGACCTCTGGAGATCATCTAATCCAACCTCACCTGCTCACAGCAGGGTGAGCTACAACAGGTTGCACAGGACATTGTCCAGTTCAGTTCTGAGCATCTCCAAGAAGGGAAACTCCACAGTCTCTCTGGGCAACCTGTTCCAGTGATTGACTGCCTTAACAGTGTAAAAACGAAAAAAAAAAAACAACACACAAAAAAAGGAAAAAAATTAAGAATTTCCTACATTTCAGTTTGTGTCAATTACTGCTTGTCCTGTCAGTGGGCACCAGTGGGAAGTCTCTGGTTCAATATTTATAAGGTCCCTCTGATAAGGTAAGATCACTTCCTGAGCTTTCTGTTCTTAAGGTTATGAAATCCCAAATCCCTCAGACTGTCCTCATATGTGGGATGCTACAATCCCTTCATCATATTCATGGCCTTTTACTGGACTCACTCAAGTAAGTCCATGTCTCTCCTGTACTGCGTCCAGAAATGGACACAGGACTCCAGATATGGTCTCACCGGTGCTTTACAAAGGGGAAAAAATCTGCTCCCTTGACCTGGTCTCAAAACTTTCCCTGATGTAGTCCAGGATGCTCTTTGGCTGAACACAGCCCTTTGACCCTGGCAGTTCAGCCAGTTTTCAGCCCATCTCATTGTCCATTCATCTAGTCCATACATGGCCAGCCTGCCTGTGAGGACGTTATGACAGAAAGTGTTGAAAGCCTCACTAAAGTCAAAATAGACAACATCCACTGCTCCCCCCTCATCCACCAAGCCAGTCATCTCATCACAGAGGGCTACCAGTTTGGTAAAGCACTATTTCCCCTTCATAGCTCCATGCTGACTATTCCTGATCACCCTTTTTTTCCCCCCTTCCTGTGACATTGCTTCATCAGCTTCCCAGGAATTGAGGTGAGGCTGACTGGCCTGTAGTTCCCTGGATCTTCCTACTTGCCTTTCTTGAAGGCAGGAGTTACATATGCTTTCTTCCAGTCACCAGAAACCTTTTCTGATCACCATGACTTCTCAAAGATTGTCAGACTGTCAGGATTGTCAGGAGTTGCTTCACAATGGCTTGAGACAGCTCCCTCAGCATTTGTGGGAGCATCATTGTATTAGGTGCAACAGACGTGTACATGCCCTTTTTTATTACATGTTCCCTCACCTCATCCTCTTCAAGAGTGAGTCTTCCTTTCTCCAGAACTTCTCAATGGTCTTGGGAATTCCCAAAGGCCAGTCTACCTGTAAAGAATGAGCTGAGCTGAAGAAGGCACCAAGTACCTTGGCCTTTTTTGTGTCCCTTATCATTAGGTTCCCTGCCTTATTCAGCAGAGGGTGTGCATTTTCCCTAGTCTTACTTTTGCTGCTGGATAGCCTGTAAGGAAGCCATTACTACAGAAGTGGTCTGTAAATGTGCAGACCCAACTTCCCCAAATAACCCTGCACTTTTAAAACTGGGCTTACTTTTCAAGCTGGTAGTAGAATATGCTTGAGCTCCATAATCTACACCAGAGGCACCAAGTGAACAAATTATTACATGTCTTCATAGATCTTTGGATACCTCTGGAAATTACCTCTAAAGAAAATTTCTTTGACTGTCTTTATGTTGAAAAGGTTTCAAAACTCAGATGAAAACTCTTCTGCTGTTTTAATTGTGACTAGAAGAAAATTCACATCAACATGAGCATGGTCATATTATGAATAGGGAAATTAAGACTGCATACAAAACTCTGTGGAGTGCTAACAGACATTTCTATGTGATGAAGAACTTAGATCATTCCCTCTGGTCCCATAAAAGCTTTTCTATAAAGATTTATTTTTCTCAGAGCAAATTTATTTACAAAATATTTTTTGCCACAAGCAACGGCTGAAATGCATACCTGGAGACTGGACCAAAGAATATACTGAGAAGTGGCAAGTTAATTATATTATATATAAAAATTATTCTCTCAAGAGATAAAATCGCATTTTTCTCTATACTTATTTTAAATTCAAAAATGTTAATAATCATACTCATATACTTATATACTGCAACCACAGAGATACCGCCTGAATTTATATGTAAGTATGATGAAAGCTACACCCGAAAGTGGTGTCCCTCAGGGCTTGGTGTTGGGACCATTTCTGTTTAACATCTTTATTGATGACCTTGATAAGGACATAGAGTGTATCATCAGCAAATTTGCAGATGACACGAAGCTAAGTGGGAGTGTTGATCTGCATGAGGATAGGGAGGCTCTACAGAGAGACTTGGATAGATTGGACCGATGGGCCAATGCTAACGGTATGAGCTTCAACAAGGCCAAGTGCCGGGTCCTGCAATTGGGCCACAACAACCCCATGCATGGCTTGGGGAAGTGTGGCTGGAGAGCTGCCTGGCAGAAAAGGACCTGGGGGTTCTGATTGACAAGCGGCTGAACATGAGCCAGCAGTGTGCCCAGGTGGCCAAGAGGGACAATGGCATCCTGGCTTGTATTAGAAACAGTGTGACCAGCAGAAGGAGGGAGGTGGTTGTCCCCCTGTACTCAGCACTGGTGAGGCCACACCTTGAGTATTGTGTCCAGTTCTGGGCACCTCAATATGAGAGAGATATCGAGGTGCTGGAGCGAGTGCAGAGGAGGGCAACGAAGCTGGTGAAGGGCCTGGAGAATAAATCTTAGGAGGAGCGATTGAAGGAGCTGGGGCTGTTTAGTTTGAGGAAGAGGAGGCTGGGGGGAGACCTCATCACTCCCTACAACTACTTGAAAGGACATTGTAGAGAGGTTGGTGCTGGTCTCTTCTCACAGGTCATTAGCGATAGAACAAGAGGGAATGGGTTCAAGCTGCAACAGGGTAAGTTTAGACTAGACATTAGGAAAAAATTCTTCACAGAGAGAGTGGTCAGACACTGGAATAGGCTGCCCAGGGAGGTGGTGGAGTCCCCACGCCTGGATGTGTTTAAGACTTGTTTAGATGTGGTGTTGGGGGATATGGTGTAAGGGAGAACTTTGCAGAGTGGAGTTGATGGTTGGACTTGATGATCCCAAGGGTCTTTTCCAGCCTGAATGATTCTATCGGTCTATGAAATTCTGAAAACTTTACGGTAGAGAAGTGAAACCTGCCAGCATTATAGCAGCCTGCTTCTGTATTGATCTAGTTGCCTATGTGGCAGAACATGAAGAATAACCATCTGTGTCAGGTACAGCAGCAGGTGCTGTATCCGTTGAACAGGCTGCTGCCCGATTACAATAAATCTCTTTCAAGCACCTGGCAACCTTGACAGACACTTTTATCTTTGTATAAAAACACCCCACCACCTCAAAAAGTTGTCTGAATAGAAATGAGAAACTCAACAGATAACATCAGCTGATAAAGGCCAGAAACTGAATCCACTGCAGATACACTGTGAAGTCTAGGTAAGACAGTGTTTAGATTCATGAGGAGTTGTTCCTTATCATGCACAGCATTAGCGTCTCCTCCTCATGTGTTTCAGTACAATATTGCTAACGTTCTTGTAAGGCAGAACTTGAAGTAGGATAACAGGTATGTAAAGATAAAACACTTTGTCACTAGCATTTTACAAATTTCTGTTTGCCCAGATGAGGCTGGTGCAGATAAAACCAAGTAAGATAATTCATCACTCGGAGATTCAAATAATGACAACTTTTCAGGGTATCTGTCTGTAAGTCTATACCTGAAGTTTTTGTAGGCAGAAGATATAAATCAAAACCCAGATTGTTTTTGAAAATATTTTAAGAGTCTCACCTATATTTATCAGTAGATGTGTTTTGAACTCAGAACTACTATTTCCTATGTGGGTTAAAGTAGTTCTTGAAATACACTACTCAGCTGAATGTCTAAGGAAGTACCCTGACTTAATGAATGACAGATGTCTGTAAGTGGATCATGCAGTCTTGACTCCAGTAATTGTTGAATTTCCTCTGTTGTCAACTGCTCAATAGTAGTTAATCACTTTGTCAAGTCTATGTTTACCTCTTTAAAGGACGTAAGTGATGAAAATTATGATTATAAAGAGGTGGTCTTTGAAGGAAAAATAGTCAGACAATATGAACCAAAACAGTGAAAATAAGTATCTGATTCTTATGAAGGAAAAGGTCGAACAGACAGTTCTATCAGTTGTAGATCTGTGTGTATTTCCTGTAGTGGGATGCAAGGATGACAGTTCTGTGAACTCCACTGATTATGTTATGAGGAAAATAAACACCCAGAAGTAATAGCAGTAGCTCCCATTAGCGTGTACCAGCTGGTAAATATCACTGAGTTCGTCCAAAACATCTCATAAGATGGGGACTGTTTGCTATGCAGAACTTGGTCTGAGAATTCATCAGTTTTATTCCAGTCATAGAACGTTGCACATATTTGGCTTAACTCACTTAAAGAATCAGCAGACTGTGATTTGATGTTTGTGAGTCTCTGGCTGATGGATAAAGCAGTAATAGCCAGATATTCACTAGAAAGAGATGTTTGCATTTGAGTTTCATGACTAACTAACAAATTAAGGAAAGATATCTGGTTTTAAGTATGTATTTTAGTAGGGAAATGAGAAATTATTGAAGGAATTCGTAATCTCCACAGCTCCTCTGATGCTGAAAACACACCTGACAATTCTTCAGGACCCTTTTGAGACAACCTAGAGAGAACTGAAGCTGCACTTGTAGAATCAGTTATAAACTGTAATCCACAGGAGAGTAATGACTCATTATTTAATTCTATTTCAGCCCCCGGTATGTTACTAATTACTGAACTCATGTCTGTGGCAGATAAAGCAACAGTCTGGTGCTGCTCTAACGATGCAACTTGTGTAGGGAAAACAGAAAGTGTCATTAAGGAACTACTGATAAATGAGATTGTATCATAATTATGCTGGGGAAGAGGTACTGACCTTAAATCTATGGAAATATCAGTAGCCACATATGCTACAGGTGTGATATTAGACTTTATTTTTACTGAGACCTGAACAGCAGAACCAAGAAAGTGTGAAGGGAGAACATCTGATGAGGTTGCTATCCTGAATACTGTTGAAGACTCTCCAGTGGCAATTAGTCCTCCTAGCCCATAGCTCAGTTTAGCCAAGTTAGTGGTGAGAAGCATCCAACAGTTGAAAAGATCTGCCTTTTTCAAACCTTTAAGGATAAAAATGTAGAAAAGAAAAAAGAAAATGAAGAACACTAACCCAACAAAAAAAAAAAAACCACATAAGAGAAAAGAAAAGTGAAAAACTTTGGCCCTGGACTGTGTCTGCAGCTAATTACATGGCCACCAAAACCTTGTACACTCTTACCAAAGTATTATGTAGCAGACAAATACAACTCTGTAAATCATATTCTTAATAAAAGCGTAGAAGCGGTTTTAGTCACCTGCAAACCTTCCTGTTTTTCAAATCCTCTATGAACAGCATCAGAACAAGTGGCACTGCTCAGAATAGAAGTATTAAATATTTGAAATCAAACAGCTAATGTGAATCAATATAAAACAAATGAATTATAAATCTTATCCATTGAGAACATAAGCAAACTAGATGACAGGATATTTTGGAAAATACACAGATGTAACTGCATTTACTAACTGCGTTTCATTCAGTGTCATTACTTATATCAAGAAAGAATATCAGCTATTAAGAACGCAACAAAAGCTTAGATAAATCCCCAAAAGACTAGTCTATAGAGAAATCAAATGTTCAATAAAACTCAGCTCCCCAAATTAAAATACAGGACTCCTGTCTTATTTCTTATACAAGTAATTACTTTGAAAGAGCATATAAGCAAAAAATTCTGAAACTAACTGTAGAGAATGCCTTATACACACACTATCTGTATAATACCTAGCTTTAGTAAAATGAACAGGCCACAATGAAGGTACAATCTTCAAAGTAAAACATTACATTCCTGTTAGTGCTGACTTTTCTTCAAATATTTTAAAGATAACAGCATAGGCAATTTTTTAGCTTCCCAAAAACAGGAACAAGGAAAGGGAAACTGAAGTCACCATGGAGTAAGGCAAATTATCTTTCTGCAGCTGATCGGCCAACGAAGAAGGGAAGATTGGCATCGGGGTCAGAGCAAGCTGAACACAACATGAGGTATATGAAATTGTAGAGTCTAGCAAAGCAAACTGAAAAGCAATCTAAGCGACAGTGCAGTTTTCCTTTCTGGATTTGTAAAACTGGGAAAAACTATTTTGAGAGAAGAGAGTCATTATCCAGTCACATTTAAGTGCAATTAAGAAAGGATGATGGATTAAATAAAAATAATAGAAGGCAGTAGAGAAAGCAGAAAACAACATTCTTAAGAAGAAAATGAATACATCTTGCATATTCTTACCATTTAAAAAGCACTAACAAGGAAAGAAGCTTGACATATGCATTACTTCAGAAGCTTTTTCTACTTACCTTGGGACACCTCTCCTGTATGAAAACCAGGAGAAGCATGTTTAGACCAAAGTTCCATAGACACAGCCAGGGCTGATGGAAGGTCATTGTCTGAAGTCTCAGCAGGAAACTCTTCAGCCACTTCAGTGACAGTTTTCTTGCTTTGGGGGATAGTAGGTAAACAGGTGATATTGTTTATTCCATCAACACAAAGAAACCCAGTGGAGCAGGACTGTATAAGGCAATCATTGTAATTAAGCTCACAGCTTCGTCCCTGAAAAAGAATTTTTAAAAAGCCATTTTTGAAGGCAATTTGCATTTCATAGTCATGTTAGTTCAAATTATTGCTTTCCTTTGTTCTAAGATGTTATTTGCTTATATTAAGCTGTCCACGCTTCTGAAAGCAAATCTAATCATGTGGAAAATATTGCTTAACTAATTTAATAGTATAGTTGTATAGTTTAAATTTTAACTAAATGATATTTTGCCTCTTAGTATTAAAAATTATCAATAAAAATAATTTCCCCACAGATTTGTAATTGCAAAGTGTCAAAGACAGTATTGTCACCAGCAATAAAAATAATCACCTTCAGTTAGCACGTAGTTATGCAAAAACAGAGGACTTAGCTATCTAAAACCTACAGTTTGTTCTGACTGTCAAGTTAGCGTTCTTTTTTTTTTTTTGTACACCATAGCTCGGCATTTGTTGCCTGTTGTTACCAAATCTTCACATGGCACCTTGTTAATACATTAGGTTCACAGACAGCTCTTGGAAAAGAAAAAATGTAGTGGCAGTCTCAAATTGGACCTGGCACTCACTTTTTATTTTTTATCAAGACTAACAGGAAGCCTGAAATATCCTTCCTAGTAATAAATTAAAAATGTTCATATTCAGTGGTCTGTAAAAAAGGCAAGAAAGAATGCATTTCTTTCACAGCAATAATTATGTGAATTAAATGCATTATTGAAGTGTGAAATAAATATATGCTGAAGCCAGGCCTGGGTTCATTTTATTTTCACTTCTGTTGTAATGAACTAATGGGCTATGTGCAGAGATACAGCTAACTTAGCTAACCTAGAAGGATCCTACATGTCTAGATAGCCATTTAAAATACACACAGTCCCATCGCTGAAAGACATGCATCTCTGACAACACACATTAGCTTTGGTAATAATCTATGGATTTTTTGAATGGACTTGTTCATGATTTTTTTCATCACCATTTCCAGGCTATGAATATAAGCACAGTTTTATCTCTTTTCCTGCCTCTTGCCATCTGCTGTTTTAGACAACTGCCGACAGAGATAGCCTTCAGGCCAACCATATCGACAAGGCCTTGGAAACCCCAAACCACTGGTGGTTAGGTGTCAAGAATATCCCGCAACCACCTTTTGGTGACTAGAATGTCTTAAGCATCCAAGTCCTATTTTCAAAATAAAGAATGCTAGCTAGAAGGAGATGTTTAAGACTGACACATTGAAATTTAGGTGTCATGTAGTAACTGCAAGCATGCTAGGAGCCTAAACTCACATTAAAGTTAGTACAAATTCTGAGGGTATTTACTGCTTAAATGTGGGTGTCTAGTATCACTTTTGGAATTGCTGGGTATCTTGTCTGAGTCCCAGCAGACAAACCAGGAGTTGTAGGTTTCACACAGGTCCTATGTTATTCTACCTGCCATATGAAGGTATAGTGGATACTCTATAGACTGTTTCAAATATCATTAGGTGCTTATGGTTAGATAACCACATCACACTTTTAGTCAATAAAATCAAGAAAGCTCCAGAAGCTAACCAATCACCCTAATATAGACCCAGGACTGCATTTGGAAAACAAATTATTTTGGGATACTTTCATATGTCTGAGGCAGCTAGATGATGTTGGCAGGTGTATCACAAAATCCACAGAAAATTCACAGCCTTCTGTGGCAGCTGAAAACTGGGGAAACCTCAAAACGGCATTGGACACCTAGGTTTAGGCTTTAGGTGCCTGTGCAGTCAAACAACCCTTTAAGCTGCACTGACCATATCAACTAGGTCTCCGTTTAGAATTACGTGAATATAGGTACTCGGTGCACAGACAGGCACTTATACAAATTTAGGTCTCTGCAGCTCAGATTGTATCCCAAATCACCTGCTAGATCCAGAAAAGGCTTGCTATTGTCTGAAACAGCATTTAGACTGCAAACAATACACAAAGATCTTGCAATCTTTCAACGCATGCACTCTCTCATTTTACACTTCTGTGGTTTTGTTTGCACTTAGAATACCGGGGAAGTGGTGAAAAATTAACATAATACTTGTATCCCCAAGGAAAATATTGTGAAAATCACTTATCTGATACCGTAAATGTTTTAATGATGTTGAAGTATTATGATGTTAGCCTCAGAAATTAAATTCTCAGTGCAAATCACATTGATGCATTGAAGCAATATGTTCTTTGAATACTATAAACTACTGAAGCCTAATATCCTGTAAAGTGTGTCATGTTTAACACTGAAGAGATGATTTCTGACTGAAGCTTCTCCTGCAACTGGAGCACATGTAAAAAAATTCAAGTAAGTTCCCTAAAGCTCAATAAGCATGTGCTCATTGCACACATTCCCTCAGACAAGATGCTTAATTAGTCTCTCTTATTTACCTGGCTAGCTATTCACACAGAACTTGAAGCAACTTACGTTTTCTGAGATCTCTATCAACTCTATTAATTTAATCTAACATGTTTGTTGGCGACATGGATGTTGTGACTGAGTGCACCCTCAGGTGTCGCTGCCCACGGCAGGGGGGCTGGAACTAGATGATCTTTAAGGTCCTTCACAACCCAAACCATTCTACAATATTCGGAAACAATAGGAGGTGCAAGAGAGAAAAAGGCAGAAATACAGACACATAAAAAATTACTTTTCTTACAAGCAGTTTAAATCATTCAGTGTTTAAAATGTAAGAGGTTAAACTGATGTTTTTGGAATGACTTATATACATCCATGTTTGTTTCAATCAAGTTCTTAATTTGTTTTGGTAAGCGGATGAGCTATCTGGTAAATTAATGGTATCTTACCAAATCACTCACTGTACTGGTATTCCAAAGCATAATGGAAAAACACGTCAATTTATATGTTGGATTTCCATGCATTCATAACAAAAGATTCCCTCCTTGCTCTCTTCTAATTCCACACATAGCACAAATGATCAGTTTGAATAAGGTTTCTGTCTAATAGTCTTTCTTAATCCTATAAAACTTAGGTTTCAATCTGACTTTCACTGTGACAAATTAGTGCATTTTTATTACTGCTACTTGTAATGGTGAAGAGCATTTGATTATGATTTTATGACTCATAGAAATAAAGCAGATGTGGATAACCTCCACTGTGCATGAAGGGTAGATTAAATAGTCATAGATAAATTTGATAGCCTTGAAAGTGTCGGTAAATGCTTTAGCAGTTTCCATGCAGACAGATGCTGCATATTTGTATTTAAAAGTAGGTATTCCTGTTTCCATTTAAAAAGTAAACATTTATTCCATATACCACTAGCTAGGCTTTTCTTCTCAAAATTTATGAGAAACTTCATGATCCATATTTTATGATCCGTACTTCAGATAGGATTAGATACATAGACTACAGAAGATTTATTTAACACACACTGCAGGTGGAGTTCCTTGAATACTTATTTCTCTGGGAGTTCCACTGTTTCTACCACCCACTTACTCATGGTTAGGAACCAGAACCAGTCAGGGGTCTACCAAATACACATCTTGAGAAGTTTGGACCCTAACTCCTTATCTTTCATACTGAAGATGGGCATGTTAAACATTCTTCTGCATTTTTTTTTCATGTTTTCTTTCTCTGCTGTGGACTTCCCAAAACATAGTGGAATCTGAGGGACTGAAGGTGGAAAAATGAATAAAGGAATAAAAGCAGAGACAATACACCTCAGATTGCAGCTAATTCAGAGGCTTGTTACTTTTTCTTCTGTAAGGGCTTGTTCTACAACATACTGTACAGTTAATGTACAGTTAATGCCCAAGCTATCTAGTAAGAGAAAAGCTGCCCCATGGGTCAAATATCTATCTAGCTCTATCACCAGTGGGCTATTAATGAATACTTGGGGAAGAATACAGGAAGAAAACAAGCAGAGTTTGCATCTGATAATTCACCAAATATACCATTCCAACCTCTGGCAACTCAAAGACTCCCTAAGCCAGGGTAACATTCAGAAAAGTAATTTTAATAAGGATAAACCTATCTCCCTGTTTTTGGACTTATTTGCATTTTTGGTCTCTATAGTATCATGCAACACTGACTTGTACCAATGAACTTTGGACTAAGTGAAAAAATAATTTCTTTATACAGATCTTAAGCTTCCTCTCTGATGATTTTATTTGGCATTCAGAAGATATTTTTTGGTAAAAAATAAATACTAAAAAAATAATGTAACTTATCTCCTCTGTTACAGTTGTTCATGTAGGATAAGTATAAATACTCCATGAAAAAAATGAGATTATTTGATCATGAAGGTTTGACTGTTTTCCATATAAAAAGACTGTGTCCCTCGACTGATATATCCTTTATCATCACCTGACCTTGTTTTGAATGCCAGCCTGCCTTTGAAGACAAAAAGAATGCAGTTGCTACAGACTGTGGGGGAAGTATCAACTGTACCCGTTGCACCCTGTAAAGAGCACTCTACAAAAATTGTATTTATTCTTATGGGCTAGTCTCTTCCTTCTTAGGATAGTCTGTCAGTAAATTTAGACAGATTATATGCATTATTAAAATCCATTTTCAACCTACCAAGTCCTTATGGTAAAATACAGATTTTACAACGTTGTGGGCAAACAGTAACTGCAACTGGGAGAAATTCCTGGTGACTGGAAGAAAGCATATGTCACTCCTGCCTTCAAGAAAGGCAAGAAGGAAGATCCAGGGAACTACAGGCCAGTCAGCCTCACCTCAGTTCCTGGGAAGCTGATGAAGCAATGACACCTGGAAACCATTTCTAGGCACAGGAAGGACAAGAGGGTGATTAGGAATAGTTACATGGAGCTACGAAGGGGAAATAGTGCTTTACTAAACTGGCAGCCCTCTGTGATGTGATGACTAGCGTGGTAGATGAGGGGAGTGCAGTGGGTGTTGTCTATCTTGACTTTAGTGATGCTTTCAACACTTTGTGTCATAACGTCCTCATGGACCAGTTGGCGATGTATGGACACTGAGATGGGCTGAAAACTGGCTGAACTGCCAGGTTTAAGAGGCTGTGGTCAGTGATCAGCAGCATGAAGTCCTGTTGCAGGTCGGTCATTAATGATGTACACCACGAGTTCGTACTACGTCCAATACTACTTAAGCTCTTCAGTAATGGATGATAGCACAGAGTGCACCCTCAGCAAGTTTTCACTTGATGCAAAATTCGGAGAAGTGGTTGATATGCCAGATGAATTTTCTGCCATTTATACTGACCTTAAGAGGTATGGAGAAGCGTGGCGACAGGAACCTCAGGAAACAGTAAAAAGAAATGCAAAGTCTGGTAACTGGGGTGGAATAACCCCATGCACCAGTCCGTGCTCAGGGCTGATACACCAGAAAGCAGCTTATCCTGGTTTGGGCCAGATTAGCCAATGACAACAGCTGCTCTCCCCCACCTCTTGCTCCAATGAGAGGAAGAAGACAGATAAAGAGGTTTATGAGTTTAGAAAAAACTAAACTACTTTAATGAAATGTTCATAATAAATTAAAAAGGAAATAATGAAATAAATACAATATATACAAATATACACAAAACCACATCAAGCTCCCAGGGAGATGTCACTGGCAGGCACTGAGGAAGTTCCAGACTGGACTAAGTGAAAAATGGGAACACACTGACCGTGATCAAAAGGCAGGTGAGCTGATGGTGTCCTCCTTAGATGTCAGTCATTGCAGAAAGAGAGCCATTGAAGAAGAGCCAAACTGACCCTTTGATCCATCAGCTTTTCTACTGAGCGTGGCAGATGGGATGGAACGCCCTATTGGTCAGTTTGGGTCACTTGACCTGTCCACTCCTCCCCACAGGTGTGACCCCTCCACAGGGTGAACAACCCAGTCAGTGACCCTGGCTGCCACAGCAGCAAGTGTGAGCCAGAGCCTCTCACTGAACAGAAAGTTCTGCTTCACCCCAAACCAGGACACAGCTTTGCAGACAAAGACCTAGGGGTCTTGGTGGATGACAAATTCCATGAGCCAGCGATGTGCGCTTGTAGGAAAGAAGACCAGTAAAATCCTGGGCTGCATTAGGAAAACCATTGCCAACAGGTTGAAGGAGGTGATCCCTCGCATCTACTCAGCAATGGGAAGGCCACATCTAGAGTACCACATCCCCTTCTAGGCTTCCCAGTACAAGACAGATACCTACATGACCTACAGACCTACATGAGAGAGACCGTCAAAGGGCCAAAAGAGATGATTAAAGGCTGGGGCATTTCTCACATGGGAGAGGCTGAGAGAGCTGGATTTTGTTCAACCTGAAAAACAGAATGCTCAGGGTCTGGGTTCTCATCAGTGTTTATTAATACCTGATGGGAGGCTACAAGGAAGACAGAGGTAGGCTAGCCTCAGTGGTGCCCACTGACAGGAGAAAGGGCAATGGGCAAAAGCTGAAATACAGGAAAATCTGAATATAAGGAAACACTTTTTCGTTGTGAGGGTGACGGAGCACTGGAACAGGTTGACCAGAGAGGTTGTGGAGTCTATCCTTGGAGATATTTAAAATGCAATTGGACATGATTGTGGGCAACCTGCTGTAGCTGACCCTGCTTTGAGCAGGAAGTTGGGCTACATGATCCCCTGAGGTCCCCTCCAACCTCGACTATTGGGCTATCCAGCATTGTCTTGAAAGCACCTTACTAAGCTACTTTACTTGCTGAAACAAATTAAGATCTTGACTGAAATGAACATGGGTGTATCATCTAAACCATTCCATCATCCATTTGAAACACTGAATGTTTTGAAACACTAAACTATTTGTAAAAATAAAATGCCTTTGTGTTATGTTCTCAAGAGGACAAATGTTAACTGTAGTACGGGCTGCTGTGTGAAGGAGAGAACTTGGGATATCTCACAGAATCAAATAATCCACTCCAATGAGTCTTTTGTAATTTTCCTCATTTCCTCTCAATTTTCTTCACAGATACAATGCTTGTGAAAGTTGGCCACATTAGCATTGGTACACTAGAGAACTGACCTGAGATGAAATACAAATCCACTGCCACACTCAAACTGACCTTTATCCTCCACCTACTATTGCCCAGAGGAACTGGAGAAAAGTTTACTTTATTTAGAGAAAATCTCTGCCTCCACACAATCCTTTCTGTGTGGATATCTTATGTAAATGAAGCAGCTGCTCATCTCAGAATGACGACTTTGCACTGTAAACAAATAGGTGAGGAACAATGGAGAAGTTGGTGGAACTGATAGTGTCTAAATCTAGAACGCAGGAGTATTCTACTTTTTCTAATTTAAATTAACACCAGGTGTGAGGCCTAGCCAAAAAAACCCAAAAGCATACAAACCAAGGGATGCTTTCACACTGATGGTTTCAGATGTAAAGAGTCCTCTGAGACTTATGGTTATATGGAGGTTAATGAAGTTGCATTGAATCCTTTCTCCACATTTTGGATTGTGGCCAATATGAATGCAGACTCAGGGGACTCAAAACCTCTTATTCTGGAAGTGAATGTAAACTTCCTGAAAATACGGCAGTTTCAGTTACCTATAAAGGTAGCCTATAAAGGCTTCCATTACCTGGTGCCATGTTTATACCACCATGTTTACATCACACAAAGAAGGCAGCCCTTTCCTCATTTACTACTAATGATGAAGTATTTGGTATGAAGTTTGATTAGAATTGCAAGTTCCACTCTGAATGTTTAGGGGTGTGTGTGAAGGACTTAGAAATGTCCTGTGATAAGAGCACTAACACAACAGTCTTCTGGTATTTTAGACTTGAACATAATCTTTTCAAGGCCCTGATCAGACTCATAATTTTCTGCAAACCATCTCTGCAGTCTCTTCCTTCACTTTCACAGGCTTAGCTCCCTGTGCTCAAGGTTAGCTCTGATACGGTGCAGCTGTGCAACCTCAGATCAGCCTGAGATGAAAAGAGCTAAGCTGTGAGAAAGACATGGGAGATGTCTCATCTGACGCATTCATACCTGAGCTCAGAAGCTGCATTTAAGCTCAGGCCCTTGCCCTTGATCTTTGACTGAGCTTACCATAAAGCTAAAGCCTGCTATAGTAAGGCCAGCAGTTTGTTGATCCTGACCTTGCCTTGCTGCCTTGACTTCCTGGCTTAACCTTAGATCTTCCTTGTGATCATGGACTTGCCTGGAAGTTCCTGGACTTTTGGAAGAACTTTTTGGATGGTTACCACCACCACAGGTCTCTCTTTGCCACCCTTGTTCAGGTACTATGGGACTCCACCCCTTGCCTGTAAGGTCACTGCCCCTGCATACCTTGCTGCTATCTTTGGCTCCTGGCCTGCCCTCCTTTATGGAGCAGCCCACTTGACGCTTATGCTCCTTGACATGTGCTAACAAGTCTGCTAGCTGTACTGGGGATCCCCTTGAGAGAATGGGCACAGGGCAGAAGTTAATATGGTGCCTGAGAAGAACTGAAGATGGATTTTTTTTTCACTTTTTAGAAAAAAGTTTCTATCCATTTTATTGCTCGGTTAGTTTTTCCCTAGTGGACAGTAAACTAAAATCTTCTGCTGTAGAAAGAAGCCCTGAAACTGGGTAACATTCGAAAAGTTATTCATTTCTTTCTTGACGTTGTTGCACAGAATCTATGAAGGTAAATCTGAATCTTACTTGCAATAATCTGTTCCTTCTATTTTACAGATGTAAATACACCAAATAAATGGTGTGTAGATATTAAAATAAGCATCACTGTCATCATTTATAAAGAAAAGGCATTCAAATAACAATTTCAAGCTTGAAGTTGTAGAGATAAGAATTACTGACGAAAGAAAAAAAGAATTAAAAGAAAATGTACTTCTTTCTTTCCTTGTTACTAACCCCAAACTATTAAATGATACTATTAAGTGAAACCTGAAATGTGACGAGGTAAAGCACAAGCTCAAATTGTTGGTACCAACTGCATATCTTTAACTACAGAAAGAACTGTCATAAAAAGGTAGTGGCAGCATGGCAATTTCAACCTTAGATGAATACAGCTCTGGCATTTAGCCACCCTCAGAGGATTCTTTTGGTATGATAAACAGAGAGAATAAAACATAGGACCAAAGCCCACAGGGTCAAGCATTCAAAGGAATTGTTTGATTTAGTTTCAGGGAACTTGTTTTCAAAATATCTGTCTGTATGCAATAGTTTCAAGTATGAGTTATCTTAGTATGTGAAAATATTAATTGGTCTGTGAAATAAAAATATTAATTGGTAAGTAAAAAAAATACTAATTAGTGTTTAAAAATACCATTGTACTCTGATGACTGACAAAGCCATTATATACACTCACACTTTTCCACTTTTTGTGGATATTAGGTAACTATTTCTCCAGAATATTAGAGCTCCTGTTAGTAAAACAAACAAACAAAATAAACAAAGAACAGTTACTAAAATATTGCACTTTTCAGCAAGGCTGAGTTTTATCTGAGTGAAGTTAACAAGGAAAAGGATTACATACAGTATTTCCTGTGCAAGAGTGAATAGTCAGTTTAAGGGAAGGAGAAGAACGAACATCAGCATCTCACCACAAATCCAGGCTTGCAAAAACAGGAATAACCAAAGCTGGGGTCCTTCTGAACACAGATGCCATGTATGCAGGGGTTGGATATGCACTCATCAACATCCAACTCACAATGGAGGCCTTCCCATCCTGGCAATAAAAAAAAAAAACAAACACAACCCAAATCCAGGATCTATTAAAACCTAAATCCATTTATTGAGTGTCAATCAAAAAAATCTATAGGTAACTATAATCAATCCTCACATATATGTCAATATATAGTATAGGATACGTATGAACTGCTTTTGGCTGAGGTTTCTTAAAATAGGAAAAAGAAAAGAAATAGTTTAACAATAAACAAACACAACCCAAACTATATGGACTTTACAGTTATACTCTACTGAACATCTATTAGGCCAGTTAATATTTGCTGAGTTCTATTTCTGTAGAGACGTAAGTAAGTAAATAGAAGTGAAACCTGAATATATTCTCTCATTAACCGACTTGATGGGAAAACTGGAAGCTTAGATAGATGAAAATAGTCACAATTACACAAAATAAAACAAAGTGAAAAAGTTTAAAAGAGAAACTCCGAGGCAGACTACTGTACCAGATCAATGTGGAGGACAATTTCTGAGCCAATAAGATTTCTTTTTTAATGCCATCAGAGTACTATCCTCTTATACTTCAATACTCACATTACAGGCATTTTTGTTAATACACATCTTACAAAAATCTCCTTTACAACTAAGTATGCCCAAAACTGATCTGGAAGCTGTTTTTTAGATCATGTAATTTAAGCCTGCCTTGAACTTGCTTCTCGGAGGCTAAGCTGAACTGGAAGCAGCCCATTTGCTTGGCAAATACAAACCCAGCATTTTGTAAAATATGGCTAGCTCTTGAAGAACACCAGACCTTCTGCCACGATACTCCCCATCACCCATTACAGATTTGTTATTTCTCCAATTTAATTTTTCCATTTAGAAACAAACAAACAAACTCCCAGCACGAAAAAACCCAAAACAACCAGCAGACTTCAGTTGATACAAATCTAGTTGCCCCTGTCCTGCGTTTGCCTCAGAGCATGTGTCAAATGGACCCACCAGTTGCACTCCAGTCCTGCTTTAGATGCCCTGGTAGAAGTGCAGCCTGCCCCAGGTAAAGACCTCAGCTGTGAGGCTGCTATTAGTTCTAACGGCTGCTGTTGTTGCTTTTGAGCTGTCTGAGATGCTGTTAGAATACAGTTTACATCTCTCTGCGCTGCTTCTGCACCTGAACAGCCTGCAGCTGCAGACACAGATCCTGAACGTGCATCTATTATTCTAAGGGTACAGGGCCTGCTACTGGGAGAATAGCTGACAAAATTCATGATCCATTACAGAAGAGATTTGTCAGAGCTAAATAATTTCCCCTTTCTGGTATCACATGCTGTCACCACATGCTTCATTTTGTTCTCTGGAGGCTTTTGGAAAGCTGCAATCATCTGCCTTGTTCCTACTTCTCTCTTGCCACTATTCCTTTTCCATTTCACTAAATCACAACTGTGGATCTGTTGCTGGATATCTCAGACTTTCTGCCTTGTGGAAAGTTCTTTCCCTTAATTGCCTTTGCAGACCCAAAAATACTCAATCCTGTCTCCGTATTTCTAAAGGTGAAGGTTAGCAGAGAAATGCAAGACCTTTCATACGTGAATAGCAGTTGTCTGCAACAAAAGCAAATTTATTCCAAGCATTTCCACTTTCTGCATCTGGAAGATATTGTTTCTTTATCTTCGTCAAACCACGAGAATCTTCTAATCCCTTTCTTCAGTTGTGGAACTTTCTAAAAGGCTATTACTCCCAATGTTCTCCTGCCAATCCAAATTCACTCCTTTTCTGAGTGGTAACCTTCTCATTTCTTCAGCTATTTCAGAGACTCAAATAGCATTTGAAAATACCACATCAATTTGCACCACCAAGGAGAGGAGCACTCCTGGACCTGGTACTGACAAACACAGAGGGATTGGTAGAGGACATTAAGGTTGGGGGCACCCTAGGTTGTAGTGATCATGAAATGATAAGAGTTCAGGATCACGAGTACTACACACAAAACAACAAGAAGTAAAATTACAACCTTGGATTTCAGGAGGGCTAACTTTGACCTCTTCAAGAAACTGCTTGGAGAGATCCCATGGGCTAGGGCTCTGGAAGGCAAAGGGGCTCAAGAGAGCTGATTGATATTCAAAGACCACTTCCCCCAAGCTCAGGATCTGCGCATCCCTAAGAGCAAGAAATCGGCCAAGGGACGCAGGAGACCTGCATGGTTGAGCAGGGAGCTTCTGAAAAACATCAAGTGGAAGAAGGAAGTTTACAGTAAGTGGAAGAGTGGACTGACCCCTTCGGAGGATTACAAGAATGCCGCCAGAGCATGCAGGGATGAAACAAGGAAAGCCAAGGCCACCTTGGAATTAAACCTGGCTAGGGACATCAAGCTCAACAGGAAGGGCTTCTACAAGTATATTGGATGCAAAAGGAAGACCAGAGAAGTTGTGGGCCCACTGTTGAATGAGACAGGAGCCATGGTGACGGAGGATGTGGTGAAGGCGGAGTTACTGAATGCCTTCTTTGCTTCGGTCTTTACTGCTTGGTCCAGCCCTCAGGAGTCCCAGGCTTTGGGGAAAGTAACAGGGAAAGATTTCCCCTGGGTTGAGGAGGATCCAGTGAGGGATCAATCAGATCAATTAGATATTCACAAGTCCATGGGCCCCGATGGGATGCACCCAAGAGTGCTGAGGGAGCTGGTGGAAGTCATTGCTGGGCCGCTCTCCATCATCTTTGAAAGGTCCTGGAGAGCAGGCGAGGTGCCTGAGGACTGCAGGAAAGCCAATGTCACTCCAGTCTTCAAAAAAGGCAAGAAGGAGGAGCCGGGGAACCACAGGCCGGTCAGCCTCACCTCCATCCCTGGAAAGATGATGGAACAGCTCGTTCTGGGCGTCATCTCAAGGCATGTGGAGGGAAAGAAAGCTATCAGAAGTACTCAACGTGGATTCACCAAGGGGAAATCATGTCTGACTAATCTGATAGCCTTCTATGATGGCATGACTGGATGAATGAATAGCTGAGGGGAGGGCGGTAGATGTGGTCTACCTTGACTTAAGCAGGGCGTTCGACACGGTCTCCCACAGCATACTGATAGGGAAGCTTAGGAAGAGTGGGTTAGATGAATGGACAGTAAGGTGGATAGATAACTGGTTGAAAGACAGAGCTCAGAGGGTCGTGATTAGGGACACAGAGTCTAGTTGGAGGGTCCAGTCCTCTTCAATATATTCATCAATGACCTGGATGAGGGGATAGAGTGCACCCTCAGCAAGTTTGCCGATGACGCAAAGCTGGTGGGGGGGGCTGACACATCGGAAGGCTGTGCCGCCATCCAGAGAGATCTGGACAGGCTGGAGAGTTGGGCAAAGGGGAACCTTATGAAATTCAACAAGGGCAAGTGTAGGGTGCTGCACCTGGGGAGGAATAATCCCATGCACCAGTACAGGTTGGGGGCTGACCTGCTGGAGAGCAGCTCAGTGGAAAGGGACCTGGGAGTCCTGGTGGACAACAGGATGACCATGAGCCAGCAATGGGTGCACCTGGGGTGCAGTAAGAAGAGTACGGCCAGCAGGTCAAGGGAGGCCCTTTACTCTGCCTTGGTGAGGCCGCACCTGGAGTACTGGGTCCAGTTCTGGGCTCCCCGGTTCAAGAGGGACAGGCAACTGCTGGAGAGGGTGCAGCGGAGAGCTACCAAGATGATTAGGGGACTGGAACACCTCTCTTATGAAGGAAGACTGAGGGATTTGGGTCTCTTCAGTCTGGAAAAAAGACGGCTGAGGGGGGACCTTATCAACACTTATAAATACTTAAAGGGTGGGTGTCAGGAGGATGGGGCCAGGCTCTTTTCAGTGGTGCCCGGGGACAGGACAAGAGGTAATGGGCACAAACTTGAGCATAGGAAGTTCCACCTAAACATGAGGAGGAACTTCTTTCCTTTGAGGGTGGCAGAGCCCTGGCACAGGCTGCCCAGAGAGGTGGTGGAGTCTCCATCTCTGGAGACATTCAAAAGCTGCCTGGAGGTGTTCCTGTGCAACCTGCTCTAGGTGACCCTGCTCTGGCAGGGGGGTTGGACTAGATGATCTCCAGAGGTCCCTTCCAACCCTATGATTCTATGATTCTGTGATTCTATATGTAAACATGATGCATATACCTAATGCATGTTGTTCCTTCACAGTGTCTTCTCCTGGTGAAGCAATAATATAGAGCTCTTTCACCCTTACTAATGAATGCTATTGTTAAAAGCAATGTAAAAGAAGAGCAGCTTACACTTGGTTTGGAAAGTATTTAAAACATATTAACAGCAAGAGTGAGTTCCAAGGCCCTAAAGAAGCTTTTATCTACTTATACAAAGCATTTCCACATACAGTTTCATAGAGACAGCAGTTACAGTCCTTAACTGGCAAGCAATTTTTAAATGTCTATATTCAATTATATTTAAAGTATTACTAGCTTTAAAAATAATAAGAAAAATTTTGAACTCGACAATGTATTCTGTGTGAGGTGCTGTAATGATAAAAAAAAAAATCTTTTAAGTTGTCCTAAAGTCATCTGTATTGGTGAAGTGGTATATAGCCATATACAGTATCAGGTAGAGTGAGGGGACATACAGTTTTATCCATGTTGAATTTCCATTGGGTAATTGTGTAACTGTGCTGAGAGGAAAAAAGACATACAGTAATGAAGATAGGTCATGACTCAGACTTTTAAGATCAGAAGGGACCGTTATGATCATGAATTCTGACCTTCCGTATGGCAAAGTCCAGAAATTTTTCACTCAGTGGTTCATACATCAGGAGTATAGTGTCTTTCTGGATTATTGAGTATCTCTTAGACATAAAAAAAGTTGCTATAAAAATATTAACCTGTCAGCAAGTTAGGCCTAAAATTAATTAGACTCTAGTAAGCCAAAGATACTTCCATTTAAGTCTTACATAATAGTGTATCATTCCTCAGTACTGGCTAAACAAATGAATAAATTGTCAATATTGACTCATTACATGTGCACACACATCTTGCTTCAGTATCTGGCTTACTTTTTTTTTTTTAAATCTGTCACATATAGTTTTGTAAACTGCAGTAGAGACACTGCAGAATGAAAAAATATGTAAAATCAAATATGTTTTTATTGATATTGAATTCATGATGTGTTTTCTTTATAATGAGGAACAACCATGGATATAAATCTATGTAAAAATTACATGAACAGATTGCTACAAAGACTGAAGAAAAGTTTTGTGTAATACATGTATGGTCACTTGACTTCAGGAGAGTTTAGCAAGATCTTATTGTTTGTAAATGGAAGCCAACAAGGTGAACATACCTCATTACAAAGAGGATAAGCGCATCATCTGTATGAAGACAACATGGGTGAATATTTATCTTCCAGAATACATATAAATAATCTCTAAAATAATCACTAAGAAATCTTGGATCAGTGCCATCAAAGAAAGTATTCAGCAGTGCAGGTCAGTACAACAGGAAACAACAGACTTAAACTGAAAAGTTAAAAGTTTCAGGAGATAGGTACTAGCATAATTCTTAAATTAAGAGTAACTGAATTATGGAGCAGAATGCTTCAAGGTAGTAATTTATACCCTACTTATGTTGACAAAAGGCTCTCTGATAATAGACATGACAGGAGACAGTGGGTAGTCCTGAACAGATTAATTTTGTCATTGTGTGACAATGCAGGCTGATTGTGACCTTTCCTTTTGTATAAATCCTAAACCCCTTACACTTTCCTAAATCACAAGCTCTGTTTAAATTGATCTATGCTAGCATAAGAAAACAGCTCCTGTTTTTTTTAGAAAGTGCTTGTTTTCATTCTATTTATAATGGTTCAGAAAATTTCTTTTCATCCCAGACAGCAGACCTAAGCATGGGTATGTGTGACAACAACAACAGCAGCAACAATAATAATAAATATTAGTTAAAATGTTCAGAATTTCTTTTCGGTCAATCTTATTCTGTAGCTAGTTAAATTATCTAGTCGCTATATAGTGCCTACTTGACTGCTTGGTCCGTAAGTTACATCAGTAAAGATCATACTTCATAAATTTAGCTCTAGATAATTCTTCAAACTCATTTAGTGAGCTGGTTTTAGTGTTAAGTCTTTCTAACATGCTTATTAGACTAGCCAATTCTCTTTAGATTTTACTCAAAAAAACTTGTCAAAGAGATAGTTAATCATTTCGTACCTTATAGGTTACATACAAAGAGCTTGATATAATTTACCGATTTTCTCAGTAGTAAAACTGGTAATTCAAAACTATCATTGCTTAAGATTGTTCTGTCAGGCATCAGTTACCTTGTTGACATTTACAAGTGTATCCGTTGATATGATCTTCACAGGTTGAGCCATGTAGACAAGGTGATGAATTACACTCATTAACTTCTATTTCACAAAACTGTCCAGAAAATCCAGCAAGACACCTGAAGCAAACAACATTCCAAATTGTTATACTATGCATAACAATCACATCAAATATACTTTGTGTGGAAGCAATTTGTATAAATTATGTGCATTAACATGACACAATCTCATATATTACTTTCTGGTTTAAGGAGTATTTTACTGGAACTCTTCCAAGTTTCCCACTGTAATCCATGGTGATCTTTTAGGGGATTTATGACAGTAAAACCCATCTGCAAATTTCACATCTGGATCATGATCAAACCTAACAGTCTCAATTACAGTTTACTGGTTCTAGCAGGTGAGTACAAACCTTTTTCAATGTACTCTTGGGAGACGGTCTGTCTACTAAAACAGTTTATTTAACTAAGTAACTGCCGTCTACGTTTGGAAAACTGCATGTTGAGAAATGTTGCACCATTAAATGTAACTACAGCAGAAAAGCTAACCTTCAGGGACCATGTTTTCATTATCATTCTAGTTATCAAATATTAGTCATATAGAAAAAGCTTTTCTGTATTTTTCTGGTTATAAATCCTATGTGATCATTATTACCAAAATAATTCCATATGATTTCAACATATAACTATGCAACTGACCTAAATAGGCTCAGAAAACCTCTAATGAAGCTCAGAAATCTTACTAATCTCATTATGGAGATATGTCCTTGCATGCACATGCACAGATATACTCAAATATGTTCTGCAAAATAGAGCCCCATAATGACATTTTCTCTTTTGAGATGTGTTGTACGATATATTTCACATGAGGCACTGTATTCAAAAACTCCTGCTAGCAATGGGGTGGTGCACACCTTATATGTTGTTTGGCTCTAATGAAGAGCATAAAACTTTATGCCCCACTTAGAGGAAGATCAGTACATTAAAAAACTACCTTTGAGCAAATTAGAATAGTCATGTCACGTACTCCTCAAGGTGCTACATCATGTGAAAACAAAAGACATCGTTAGAATGAAGTATCTGCAGTGTCTGCCTTAGCTTTCCAGATCCTGAAGCAAAAGAGAAGGAGGATGGACCACGGAACAGGTGTCTGTAACACTTTCTGAAGAATCATTACGCTATGTATCAGTAATTATGTTTTGGTTTATTTCTGCCTTGACTATTAGAACATATTTATTTCATTTTATATGGAATACACTCTGGGTAATGGGAATTTGGAATCTACCAAGACAATGACAGCAGAACAGATTTTCCAAAGTGCAGATCAACCACAGATGACAGTGATGGCATACTGCTTGGAAAATGCACAAACTGATGAACACACTACTATTTTTCAAATATCTAACTATAATGTGTGAGAGAAAAAACATGGATAAGGTTTAATGAGTGAGCCATAAGGCCACCCGTACAGCTCCTTGGCCCCAAAACATTAAGCAAAATCTACTGAGAAGATATAGTTTGGCCTTTCATCCTATTGGCAAACAGCAAAGCCTGGGATTTAGAACTGGACTCATCCCACCTAACCTCACCCACCTAACTGTAATAACACTAGGATAGTTTATGCTCAGTGGAATAAGGGGTGCAGAGGATGATTCTATTCACTTAAATGATTTTCTGCAGATACCTTCGTCTTTCCACTGGCTACACAGCATATTAAAAAGAAAATAATAAAAAAAACCTGAAGAGAGCAACTTATCACAGATATGGGAAGGAGGACCAGAAGGATGAATGCCTATAAAATAATGGAAAGAATATTCTACTGGGAAAAAAAAGGCAACTAGACACAGGGAATACTGGGACAGTTTAAAATCCATTTAACTTTATACTTGGGTGTGCTCATAGACATTTCACTTAAAAAAACAAAAGGTGGTTACAACATAAACTGGAAGAAATATACAATTATTATGTACAAATTCTGGACAGAATAACTATACCTATGCGTATTTAAGGTGAGTAATGAAATTAACACTTCTTAGGATATGAAAAGCACTTCAATAACTTCTTAAATTTTTGTTTGCTTTCACTTTCCTTCATTCTTACTCCTTTTTTTATAAATCTGTATTTATGTTATGGCTCTCCACGTTCTTATCTCCCTTCTGTCATTTCTTTTTGAGCATTAGGAAGAACAGAAACAATAGAATGTAAATACAACTGACAGTAAAAAGTGTAAGTTGATACAGAAAGCAGTTCTTTTGCAATAAATGGCATTAAACTTAAATACTTTGGAACACATTTGTATGTGGTGCTTGGGATATGACCATTCTGCAAGTGAAAAATAGAGGCTTTTAGATCACTTTCTTATCAAGGTATGACGACTGCAAATCTTGTACATTGCTTACCATTTAATAAAAAATAATTTATGCCTTCATTAGGAAATGCATATCTAGGTATACAGAAAATAACTCATAGAGCTTATCTGATAAAGAAAGCTAATACACTGTGAAGGCTGAGCTTTTAAATTTACAAAGGTATCAACATAAGATCAATAGTTCAGTACTGAAAGGCAGCAAAAAATTGCTTCTCTAAGAATAATGTATTCACCATTTAATTATGACCTGTTTATAGGGATGACGGCAAAGATCTTTCTCTTTTCTATCATTCTTTACAGCTTTTTTCTCTCATATTAAATGCTGAGATAACATAGTGCAAATAGAGTCCTTTTTTCTGTTGTACCTTTATATCAATCATTATCAGGAGTGATCATCTTAATTTGGGCATACACCAATAAAACAGCTGAACAAAAGACTGAAAAGATTCTATTGAATTGGATGGATTTGAAACAGAAGAATGTAACTTTAGTATTTTTACTCTGCAGTAAAGAACAGAGATGGGAATAAGCATCTCAGCAAAATGCTTAGCTGAGGATTAGTGTGGTGTAGAAGACGACAGCTCATTTCCTTCTTCCACAAAAACATGGCCAACTAGTGGCCATTAAATCTCCTATGTACCTGTAGGAGCCACTTCTTTGCAGTTTTCAACCTGCATCTGACATTAACTGCAAATTGTGATGTAATGATACCTGCAAACTTTCAGTTTTGCAATCTTTCCTCACTCCCCATTAATCTCAACCAGAATGGAAACTCTGCCTTCTACAACGAATGCAGGAGTTTATTAAGATGACCTTGAAGGTCCTGTAGGAAGCTAATGGGCGTTTGTCCTGGTTATGACAAATGCTGTTTCAATAGCACCTATATTAAGCAGCACAATGAAGAACAGAACTGAAAGAAAGAGGCATATACCCGTCTTGGTGTCTAAACTGCCTCTTAAATATATACACAGGTTTAGAATCAGTAGCCAGCTCCACCACCCATCTGGTAAGACCTATTTTATAGCTAAATTAATCCCAAGCCACCAAGGAAACCTGTGAGTCGAAATCCTCTTGAAGCGTAACTATTAACATCTTAGGCACTTCCAAGCTGAAATTCCTAAATCAGGAGCAAAGTCCAGTGATGATTTTAAAGGTGCTTCCTCTTTATGCTTGCCATTTGGGCTATTGGCTGATACGAACACAGAAAAAATAGATAATGAGCAAGACATGAGTTTGCTCATCAATAATTATTTTACTTAATATATGTGGTGAGAGAGATCAGATGGGACATTTGAGAGAGAGCAAGAATACTAACAGAACAAGAGGCTGGGAACACTTAGAGTAGGGAAGTACAGGCTGAACGAAGATCCAAACACCAGTGGTCTTAGAACACAAGAGAGTCACTCAAGAAAGAGAAAAGGGAAGTGAAGTTTAAAACATAAAACTTGAGTTTTAAAATCGTATTTTGGGGACAGAAGGAAAAAACTATCAAGAAACAGAAAGAATAAAAGGGTCAGGCCCTGCCCTTTCAGTGATGAAGTTGCCATGGCACTGCTCATCCAGAGCTAGAAGAGCCAGCATCATCAGTGCCCTGATGATGCTGCACTAGGGCCATGACTATTTTTATGCTCCTTTCATCTAAAAGTCTAAAAAGCAACGGCTCTGGGACAAAAACTGTCTGTGCTTGTAAAAGACCAATTACCTCATCCTCAGTGTCAGTCTCCAGTCTCTCTGGAAACTAGTACTAGTTCACCTTAGGCTTCCTCTTCCTTGCCTGTACCCCATCATCCCTGGAGAGGGTTGGGAGTGATAAGGCAGAGATACTTCCAGCCCTATTCTTCTAAAGAAGCCATGCCTCTGTCACAGTTGAGTTATCAAATTTGGCTTCTAGTGAGATGTTCAGTTTGAGAGGTTCATTAGTTATTACTAGATGATTCCAAAACATGATCGTTGCACTCTCACCATCCCCCAAAGTGCTGAGATAACAGAGCTTGTCGTGTTATGCCTTGATGACAGTGAAGAATGTTTTGCTCATAGAGCTAAAAAAAAATTCAAAGGTTTGTACCTTTCACTTGTACTTGGTGTCACAAGTGGTTGCAGATACCTTGGAAGATTCAGTCCTTGGAAAGCAGTAAGAATCTCTGTTGCCTGAGTCCTAAATAGCAGGGTTATGTTGGGAAGATTTATTTTGTCAGATCCAGCATTCTAGCTCTATTAAGGTGATTTTCACTGTAGTTTATATTATGATTCACTATGGGTTGATAGAAGCTGCTCTTTGTTCTTGTCCCACAGGGTTCTGTGGTCCTTTGATTCAGTAACAGCAGTGTGAATAGTTATGCACCGAAGGTCTTTTTGCAAAAAGCAGCTAGGACATTTAAATCGAGTGAGCGAGGCATTATACAGAATCGGGGAACAGGCAGGAAAGGGGCTGGAGAATAGGCTGTAATGGACTCAGTATAAAAGCAACTTGCAAGCTTGAAACTTGCCTAGCTACACAGTTCAGGCTAAAAGAAAGATGACTCATTTGGGATGAAGGATTAGCTGCCCATTAATATAAAGAATTGTATAGGTACAGAAAAACGGTGGAGTTGTCTATATGCACTTGGCTGACCAATTTAGGAAAGATGAATCAGGCCCTAAGAAACACTCGTAGATTTAGTAATCTTAAACCACAGTTTGAGCATTTAATACTATAATATTGATAGATACACAGAACTATAAGAAATTGTAAGATTATCGATATTTTATCAATCAAAGATTGATAAAATGCCATCTACCTGATTTTAGTAGCCCTGTCTCACAGTGTTGTAGACAACCTACCCAAAGGGTGGCTATACAGTGGATCAGAACTGGACTAATTGTTAGTAATAAGAAATGTCCTTGCTTTATATATAACATCTAACAATCTAATGCAGCAGTTGCTGCACATATGAGACTGATCCCAGGTCCACACTCCTGCTCTTCATTATATCAAATAAAATAATTAAAATAGTAAATGCAGCAGGAAAATTAACAAATAAAAAAAAATATGGATACCTTAAATGTTTTTTTTTTTAAGTTGGACATTGTGATTTATCAATCAATAATAAGGTAGAAATGCATTTTTCCTGTAATGAATTCATACAACTTACACTGGGAGAATGAAGCAGTTATTTTTCCACTAGTCCAGAGCTTGTCAGATTGTACCTGAGAACATCGCTGTTTCCACATCAAAGCAAAAATTTTTTTTCAGATTAAAACTAAAAGAGCAGCAGAGGAATCTATTAATGAATTGGAACACAGCTGAGGACAGATCTGTCTGTATGTCTGCTTATTTCCTGAGTTCCTCACACTTCAGCATAACCTCAACTGTCTATAGTCTCTTGTATAAATGATTATCAATCCAAACACTAACTGTAGAAAAATCTGACACATTGCCACAGTTGTGGGGATGAAAATCTCCTGAAAATTATTCTGCTCCTGAAAATTATTCGAAACAAAAGCAAAGTTATTTTACTAGCTTGTTATATAATAAGTATCTAAGGGTTTGTTTTGTGTTTTTTTAAAACAAACTTTCAGTTATTTCAACACATAAAAAAAATACAACGGCTTCTACACAAATTCGAAATTCCATATTTATATCAGTATTGGAACTTTGCAGACTTGTTCACGTGTTTTATGCAGAAGTGGAGTTATTCAAGCCTAATCAGAATTTTGCAGTAAATATTTATCTGTTGCCAAAATAACTATTTTTTGCTAATACATTTCCATATAAAGAGTGAGTAAACTAATAAGAGACTTCAACTCCTGGATGAAGTTTCCAGTAAAAACCAAAGATGTCCTATGTAAAACTCCTGCAAGAATGCAGCAGTGATAGATACTGTCAAAGTTCTACTTCATGATAATTCTGCATTCTAAGGGCTACTGGCATGCATACATTTCTACTACACCAAACACTACATTTAAAACAATTCCAAAGTGATGGATTCGTGATTTATTAAGAGAATTCAGTGAAGGATTTTGATCTGTAACAATAATAGCTGCAGTCACAGTAAAATTTCTTCTATGTGAGTAAACTTTCAGCCTCAGAGAAAATCTGCAAGAACCCAAATGTCAGCCAAATTTTTCCTTACAACTCTAATTCATATCCTGTTGCAACTCGTTGCTCTTTGAGTCTGTTTTGTAACTCATCATTCTTTGAGTCTATTTTTTATCTGTACCCTTTCCCTCCTCTCTCCCTCTCTTCATCTGCCTTCTAACCTTTTACAGCTTATGAATAATTTGTATATCTGTGAGATATAAGGTTCAGAAAAAACATGGCTTCTGCAACACAGAAGTTTACTAGTTTTATCTGGGAGCAATGATTAACAGCAATTGTACTTATAAGAGAGCATTTATGCTGTAACCTTTACCTGCCTATGTGACTCATTCAACTTGGTAAAATCAATGAACTTTATGGACCAATCCACACTACGAAATTTGTTTGGGACATCAATTTTTCTTCGTGAGTGTTAACCTTGATGAGTGGGGCAATGTTGTGTTAATATCTCTCGGTTAGGTAATTAGGGCTTTGGACAGAATAATAGATCAATGTGAAAAGCACCTCTCCTGAGCAACTGTCTTCAGTAAAACAGTCTTGTAACTGTGCAATCCCTTTTGACATCAGTCATGATTTTTTTATTTTTCAAATCTGCATTTTCTGTCCAAAATAAATCTAGTTAACTGCTGTACTGTAACAGCCCAGCTCTGTCACTGCAAATTTACACTGGGATTGCTATACATTATTAACAAGCTATGAAAAGTCACTGGCTAAATGTCATGGAAGCTGAGATATAGCAGCACCTTGGGATTCATATAGCAAACAGTTTAGTTTTAATCATCTTGGACCACAAGGTGCCTTGACATTTGCGAGGCAACTTTTTCCTTTTTAACTTCCACTGGAATCAGACCTCTATTATCTCAACCATAATTCTCAACTTCAAATGTGATAGAAAGTTTTACCTTCTAAATTAAAAAAGTGAAAAATCGATCAAACATGGACCTTATCATTCATTTAATCGATGCTCTCATGCCAGTTTGGAAAGGAAAAAAGGAAGGGCAAGGAAAACTAGATAATTCAACCACCTTCAGGATTATTATAGATGTTTCCTGTGAAATACATGACCCTTACCTTAGCACTACTAAGTCATGACCTTCCCAAGCAGTATTAAGACAACAAACTTCTGCAGAATCCTTTTAATTTGAAAGAAAAAATGAGGAAGAGCACTGATTCATTTTAAATATACATATCATTACAACATGATTTCTTAAAGCTTTAAAAATTTATTGGGAAAATTCATCCATGGTGCCAAATAAATTTGCAGTCGTTATCATACTTCACTCTCTAACAGCCAACCTTTTGGATCATAAGTTCCAATTTACTGGAATCCAATGCGTCATTTTTGCCCTTTTAAGTAGGATTGTTCACAGACAAAAAAAAAAAAAGGACAAACATTATTTTATTCAACTGAAACGATTATTTCTCAAGAAATACAAGAGCAAGCCAAAATCCTGACCCTACCAACTTTACTTTGAAAAATTAAGTATACTTAATTTGCAAGCGATGTTTATGAAGTTTTGAATGTTTAGATTTTTTTATTTCTTTCAAATGTAACTGCTCTAATTTCTGTGTGGTTTCTTTTTCTTTAGTTTACACATCTACCTATGCATTATCTGTATTGCCTTAACACACACCAAAAAAAAAATGTTGCCTCATAAATGAATGTATACAAGAAGTACTGTCATCAGGTTATACAATGAATGACCACAACACCCTACTCCCCATTAACCCTGCACTACTCAGGGAAGAAGGAGGTAGAGTTGGGAACAAAGGAGCAAAGTTAAGCCTGGGGAAAAAGGAGCAGTGGCGTGGGGGAGGGAAGGTTTGCTTCTCACCATCCTATTCTATTTTAAATTGGCAATAAATTTAATTTTCCCCAAGTGTGCTCGCCCTCCCCAGGTGCCAACCTTTATCTCCCATTACCCTGCCCAAGTGATAACCACCCATGGTGGTCATAATGGGTGGATCTAGTTGTGATGCCTGTCCCTGGCTCAACATGGTGTCAGGGAGACAGATAACACAATAGGCAAGGGCTAACTTGCCAATACTGGTACTGTGGTCAATATGCAAATATGACTATAAGTCAATCATCTTACCCCCATGAATAGTGAACAGCCCAAGAGCCCTTTGAGCTCTCCTGCACGACAATGGACTGCATGCCAGGATCTTCCCCTGAGTAGGGATATCGCTCAAGGTTACTTCTCGACATTCAGAGATTCCTTGCCGCAACAGATCCTTGGTAGGTGATTAATAGCGTGCTAAACTTTGAAATCTTAGCTAAGTGATATAAAGGATTGATTGTGCATATATAATCCTTTAGAAATAAACCGTTGACCAAATCTGTGACTAGGATCGTATCCAGCTGCACCTAGACTCCTCTCTGAGAAGTTTAGAAAGCAAGAGGGTCCATTCTGAACCTCATGACTCAATGGGAGGGTCTCCCTAACAGTTCTATCTGACCTTGTCCTCTATGCAGTAAATAACCAAGTGTGCCTTGCCATCTCGGATCTTGTTAAAACACTGTCACATTTACCATCAAACTTTGTTAAATCCCTTTTTTATACCAATAAATGTATTGCTGCTTCTCTCTGTGAGTGAAGTGCACTGCGCCATCTGTGACACCAAGTCAAGTCTGTTTGCCTGTGTTTATTTAGACCCCATTTTTTCTTCCCCCATCCTGTTGAGAAGAGAGAGTGGGTGGATATCTGGCAGACAGCCAAGTTCAACCCACCACAAAGCTGTATGCTTTTCCAGAGATTTATACATAACTTCTGAAATTCTCAATTGATTTCCCTACCTCAAGAATTAATTCTATTTACAGTAATTAAGACAGAGAGTAGGCCTCTTCAGAGCTTGCCAGAACCTTGCTAAGGAACCTACCTCAGAAAACAGTAATATAATATGAATTTCTTCAGGAACTGATCTGTACTGTAAGCATATTCTCTAACAAAAAAAAAAAAAGATACTTTCTGAGACAATGCAAAATAGCACCCTCTGGTGAAATATTTTCGGTGTGGATTTTTTTTCTTTCTGTTTCTCACAATGCCATAGCTGATGTTTAAAGAAAAGGTCAAGAAAATTTGTATGAACCATTAGATCTGCATACTCCTGCCCATTATACAATATCAAAGCCTATCTGAAAAAGGCAATATTTGCAAAGAAAGTCTGTATCTTAAATCAACTGATGCTGTTTTAGTTGTCTCACCCCAGAGTCCTTGCTTCTCTTACATCCTTTGACCATCCATGACTATAACATTAAATTGATTCAAATAAAAAACTATTGGCAGTAGAATCTTTTATAGCATTCTTGATTCACTTATCAAGTTACTGAAACTTTTGATATATTTCTTTTCTGAAAGTTAGATTAATAGCTATGGGGATGTTACCGTGAACCTGATAGAGAATTCAGAGAGGAAGCTCTAATAATTATCTAACAATGACCAAGCATCTCATTACTTTAGAAGGAACTTCTATAGGTAAATCACTTCAGCTGAGAAACCCTCCTTCCAGATATTTCACTACTCCAAGCTTTGTATCATGCATTTCAAACAACTTTCATAGTAGTCTTTATCAGGGCCTTCAAGTAACAAGTAACACTAGAAATGTGGGTGCTGGACAGGTCACATAATGAGCTCATCTTGGTGGACATGTTTCACCAGCTACAGATTTTGAACTTTCATGATTAAGCTCAGATGTAGTAATTCCTATGGAAAACTGAAAAACGAAGGTATCGCATCAAAGAGAATTATATCCTGTCTGGTCATCCATCTGGTCCGAAGATTGTGGATGCTGGTGATGATGCAGCAGATGACCCAACCAATGTGTAAGCTATATAAAAAAAATGTTTTAAATGTTCTATTCCTTTTAGATTCTGAAAAAGTGATAAGGGTGTGTGAACTCTTAGTGATTTCTGTGATCCTATGTTGGATCAGCATAGATCTTTGATGTTACTCTGATTTCACTCATAGGTTAAACTGATTGTCTCCATAAGCCAAATGACTCTAAGTTCAAAGTAATATGAGTCAGCTGCCTTATCACTAATACTACTGAAAATTGCTTCTCCTGATGTACTTGTTTCTATGGAGAGAATCTGACAAAGCAGCCAGCAGGGAACATACAGAAGTCTCCCGAGAGAGCTTTTCTCGGATTACTTTCTCTAAAACCCTTCCCAAGGGTGATACTCTGATTGTTAATTTTAGAACATCGACAATGAAGCTTTCCCTAAGCTACAGGTCTAGCACATCGTGTTACTTTTTTTCTTTCCCTTCCCTCCTCTGAATTCTCCTTCGAGGCACTGTCAAGAATGAAGAAAGTTTATTTACCTCTGAAGTAAAATTTTGCTTGGAATGAAGTAAAAATAAATTATAACTCTCCATGGCTGTCAGGAAATGTTAGTTCTGTTTTAAAGAATAGCGAATGAGAATCAAAAAGAAAAAAAAAATAGTAATAACGCACTTGAGTGTATGTTTGAATTTAGAAGGTTTTCTTCCATTTATTCATCTACAGTTATGTTCCTATCATGTTAGCATCAGGGTCCCTGCTAGAGATTTATAACCTGAAATAACAAAAGTAATCTTTTTCCTTTCTGCTTTTTTTCTTGTTTATAGGAGAAATCATTCAATGATTAAAATATTTTAGAGTTGTATGAAAAATCTTTATTAAAGTAAAATTAAGTAAGTTGAAAAGAGGAGTCACATACATAGTCCAAGAGATCTAGGTTCAGATCCTGTAAATGTTCTGATTCTTAAAGTCAGGAACTTCTCCATATTCATCATTAGTTTATACAGAATGTAGCTTTGCAAATGTAAAATGAATTTTAAAAGGGTAATTAATAGCGTTATTCTCTTGGAGAACCAATGTTAGAACAGGAGCTACAAACCATATGGTTGTGACCTTATCCATATGTTCACTTTTAACAGCCCCAGATTTTCACTAACAATCAGAACTTCACGTAGACTTACATAAATCTCTGACTGGTTTAAAGACGTCAGACATTTATTGCTGGTTTTTGGCCCCATCTCTACTACGTATTATTGCCTGGGGTAAACGTAAGGAAAAATGAGCTCTTATTCCTCTTAGATAAGTGACCCTCAGCATCCTATGCTGGGAACTCTAGTGCAAGGCTTCCTTCTTCCCAGAGGAGGAATGTTGCATGGAACAGCCCAAAACAGATTCAGGTAGTTTAGACAAGATTGGAGCTGGAAGCTCTGCAACTTTTCATCTTTCTTCTGTGCTTGAAAAAGAGTTAATAAAATAGAGAATTTATCACCTCTATATAAAAGAAAAAAAAAAAAGACAATGCAATGGTAGGGCAGTAAGGACCGTATTTAGAGCTTTATTCCTGATTATAACAATGAAGGTGCAATGTGGGCTAAATAAAACTACTTTTTTACTACTCAGGACACACAAAACTACTTGTGACATTGTCTACATTTTTATTTATAAAAATATCTGGCCAATAAGGGTCTTTATTCTCACAGAATTTCTCAGGACCACTACAACACATACTAAACATTTGCTAATAAAAAGTTCCATTCTTTCTAAGGTCATTCTCATTATAAGAGACCTTAAACTTTCTCAGTCCACTTGGATACAGCCTTTATTTTCCCTAAGAGAAAAAGCAGATTTTACTGCCAGTAAAATCTCCCACTGTGGTTAATATGGACATTCCTATTAAGTGATAAATTACGTACTTGCTAAATCACAGTTGGTGGGGTGTGACAGTGTTATAAGAAAGGTTAATCTGTGGAAGCTCAGGCTACAATGAATACAGTAAAATAAGCATAATGGCTAAGCCTTGATGAAAGTGTATTACAGTTAACACACTCCTTCCTTTATTTTATTAATCTACCCAATTGGAAAGTAGAGCATTTCTTCACACACCAGTAGTGTGGGCAGAACTAGAGGAGGAACTGGCATGTGTGTGTGTGCGTGCCCTTGCAGGACTGATGAAAAGCCACCATTCGGCTGTTTGCTAAAATAATCCAGATTTGCACTCAAATTTCACATACAGAAAAGCTATCGTCATTTGGTCAACCCCGGCTCAAAGAGAACTCTTCATAAGCTTTTTACTAATAGTTCTTGTAAATGAATGAGTATGTCAACAGAGGTCAATAGCTGATGTAAACTCTCGTAACATCAGTCTTGACATGTTTCTGTGCTATCCAGGCACTCATTCACAATCACGGATACAATAAAGCAAATTAACATCAGACACCATTTTCTTATTCTTATTTGTCCAATTTCCTTGGTTCAAACCAGCTCCTTTTGTGACTGTGTTGAGAACCATGCATATGAAAATGGAAGTTTTGAATTAGTAGATTTTATATAGATACACTTAAAGGCATTGCTTCTTCACGTCTTAGTGATCTCTGTGCCGCAACACCAAAAAATGATAAAAGTAGCCAAAATGGTCTGCAGCCTATTCCAGCCAAGACAGAAAATGAAGTAAAGCAATTTTTATTTGTACTGTCCCCCTGCCCCCGGTCATCTAAGATCTCCCCATTTTCAGCGGGGGAAGGATGGTGCTTCCACAGAGCAGTTCATAACAGTTTAGAGATCTATCCTACCTTGCAATTTCCAGAAAGTGATTCAAATTTTTTTTCTGGAAGGGACGATTCATAGTTTGAGGGTCCCTGTTGCTCCATTCAATATTAGTAGAACCAATGCAACTTGTTTACACAAATGCCCAATTTTTGCAAAGCAGATTTAAGCAAGATGGATCTCCTTATTAGTGTTATATTACTAGGAGTTGTGCATCTGTAGTGAGATTTTGTATTTACAAAGCCAGTCAGCTGAAAAAATTATTTGATTGTTTGCTCTCTAAAGTTTCTCACTACTCTGAGTGTCTCTACACTTAAAAGTCTTTCCTGCTTATAAATAGCCAGAATCAAATATTGCTCATGAGAAGTATTTTATTTTGAAAAGTCACAAATTATGGACAAGTGGCTAAAGTTGGGGATTTCTGTTTCCCAAAGAACATGCAAAGCACTCATTGTTCCAAGCTGAAAGCCATCCTGAGGGAGAAATCTACAGAAGTATACACTGTATTACAAAATTCTCACTGAAAAGAAATGTACTCTTTGCAGTTGATTTTTTTCTGGTGTATTTAAGCTACCAAAGATGTTGCTATAGACTTAGGAGGATTTCTGAGACAGAGAATATCTCAAAGCTAAATCCAACCTGCTTTTTTCCCTTGGGTCAGTCAGACACTTCCTTAAGGACGACTGGAATGTAAGGACAGCTGGTTTGTAAGGATATCTGTTTAACAGGTATTCATCATATGGGAAAAGGAGAAAACATAAGTAAAGTAATAAATTAACTAGGATGACGCAAACCTTCAGGAGCAATAGATAACTGAGATGATAACAAACACAAGATGCTTCAGGTCACTAACTGATGGGACATTGAAAGAACCAGTCAAGCACAACAGTGGAGAGGTTCAACCAGAGCCTTATAACTAGCAACAAAGGAAACGACATTATTGTGCATGTGATGGGAATAGCAATAGAAAGTAGGCGCGTGTACACATGGGTCTCATCAGTTTACTGCTCTGGCCCATCCCTCCACACAATCCCCATAGTCTGTGTTATCCTCTTACTCAATTCCATTACTATTTTCTGTGTGACCCCTGCTCTACTGTGTGTGTGTGGACATGAGCAGCCAGTGAACTTAAAGCTGGACTAGCCAGTGAGAAGACTGGCATTGGGAAAGATCTAAGGTCTGAGCTTGCAACTCCTTTGTGTATATTATATCATATTATAATTCTTATATATTGTATTATAAAACAAGTGAAGAGCTCACAAAATGCTAAAGAAGAGGAGAGATGTGACCCAAAGAGATAGCCCTTCTAGTATAAAACATTCTGTACTACTTTAGTTAGTCTAGTTTTGCAAGTACTATTTAAGACCTCTATACTTCCCAACTGTTGATAATACAGTTATAATACAGAATTGTGAGCACCTCAGTAGCAGGCTGCTATTTATTGTCAAGACTAAACTCTCTATACCCCTTAGCTTATTACGAGAATCCCCAAGGATCATTTCATGGTGGCTGTCTCAGATGATTCTCAGTGTTAGTCATTTTGACTTTGAATGGTTCAAAACCAAGTGAACTGTATTAGGTTCCATTTGAGAATATAGTCTCAATTTTACAAATAGTATCAACACAGTTTGTTCCTGTGTCTCACTTTTAGTCCTTTAGATTAGTAGATATAGCATTGCTGAAGGAAAAAACACAGGGTTTGTTCTAACACTGCAAGGCCACTGGACCGGGGCTTATCAGGCATGATTTCTCTGCACTTGACTTACGGTTGCCTGGAGCTGTGTTTTAGCTTTTTTAGCTCTAGCAGACTTATCTAATTTGTTTGAGTTTTGCTTATCTTTACAGAATTGTGTGGTGCTATGTCTCTTGTTATAATAATTTTGATATAGCTCTGTGAGTAACAGATACTGGTAACAAGTATTATTCTAGTGACACAGTTTAATGTGATATTCTGTCACACAGAATGAATTATGTGGTATTGTGGAATACAAACACTGGATAACAGTAGAGGCTTTGAAAAATATAAACACTGGTGAGCAGATCAAGGCTATAAACAAATCATCACTGACTGACTACTGATCATTGAAGAGATGATCCATTTGAAGCTGGGTGAAACTGGCTTTAGGAGCAACAAAAGACAAGCTTCCAACATAAAAAAACCCCACACTTTATATAACAAATGCAGATGTAACACCGAAATGCAGAAGCAGCAAGATGTAGAATTTGTTAGAAAATGCTTAAAAGTATCCCCTAGTATGAGCCCCTCAAGTACAAGAAAGAAGAAGCCACCACCACATTCCCTTGGCAAAGGATTCACAATGACAACTCACCATAACTGTTTCCTCCTGAATGAAACCATTGAAAAGGGAAAGTTTGTTTGTCAGTTTTAACTATTGAACTATTATTACCGTGATTGAACTGCAATAATCGGATAACTTGCATGGTAAGCCCTAGTACTTTTGTAACTGGACTAATATTACTTCTTTGACAAGATTGTTAAGATTCCAGTTAGACCTACATTAAATTCTCGGCTTTGCATATAAGGCATGTCTCTTGTGCAGATAGGACACCACAATTTTAATGCAACATACTGGGAGAGGCAACTAGACTTAAGATTTAGTTGAACCTTTTTTCCACATTTAAAATCAAAACTGTTACCTTAGATTCCCCAGAAGCATGATCAGACAATATTGCAATCTGTCCAGATTACTAGCGCAATCTCTACGCAGCAGACGTTTTAGGAAAGCGTATAGCTCCATTTAGTAGTAGTAGAGAAGACCGCTGTCAAGTCAGTTTACGAAATTTGGAAACACTCTGACAAGAAACAGTCCCTTCTGAACCCAGATTGACTTATGAAAGAGGAGCAATAGTGTCACCTGGAAAAAATGCTACCTGTTCATGACTAGCCACTGCTACTGTTTCTTTGGCTGAAGAGAGATAACACTAAAAGTTTTCCCATGCTGGTGGTCAGGGGAGAAGGCTGGTGAACTACCACAGCAAGGAGAAACTGTGATATATAAAAAATGTCTCGAATGGCTAGGAACAACTCATTTAAAATCAAAAGTGCTACCTTAGCTTCCCCAGAAGCACGATCAGACGATATTACAATCTGTCCAGATTACTAGCATGCTTGGCAATTTCTGCACAGCAGACATTTTAGGAGAGCATATAGCTCCATTTAATAGCAGCAGAGAAGAACACTGTCAAGTCAGTTTATTTATCAAGGGATGCATTTGACTGCCAACAATGTAGTTAAAACACTTAAAAACAGCATTCCTACAGAAAAACTCAGAGCACCTCTTTGAAAGGCTGGACAAAGCAATAATAATTCTTGTAGAGCTGAAAACAATTTTGACACAATAAAAGAAAATAGTGGAAAACGAGACGAGAGAAGTTGTGAAGAAACATTGGAGTGCAAACATAGTACTTAGTTCTATTTTTCACATGTATTTATTGCTTTATTCAAGATAATTGTGGAAGAATAATGTAGAACAGTACTACATGCTAGCTTCTTGGAAAGATAGTATAGGTGTCAATAGGCATGAAACAAGAACCGATTTTTAAATAAGAGCTCCTCACACTAACTAGAACATCAGTTGATTTTCTTCTTATACTGTGTAATTGCAAGATTCTGTATACTGACAAAAATCTCTAAACTTTGTTACTAATATATACCTTCCTTAAAACATGAACAGACACTACATCAATTGGTAAAAGTAGAAAACTAAAATAGATATTAAGGATAAATAACAACATTTACAGAAATCAGTAGTCACCCTTTCTAAGTGAGATTGAACACAAAATGTAATTTTTTTTCCCCATGACTTTCCATCTTTCTTTTTCCGTAGCACAGAATATTCCCCTTCAGGGCATGCATAGGTATTGCATATGAGAAGGAAAAACTTGTGTCTTCCTTACACTGTCTGGTATCTTACAAATACTGATGACTATCTGTGCTAAGCTACCAATGCTGCTGCCAAGAGATCATCTCCAATTCCTGATTTAAGCTAAGAAGCGGATTCCTCTCCCCCTTCCCACTCCAACACTCAAAAATGGACAGGATGAGTATTAGTATAAAGATGGTGATAGGTAGTGCTCAGTCATAAACTGTATTTGTAAAATTTAGTAGTGAAAAGAATATATTATCCATCTTAACTCATCACTTTTCAGCACCTTTGGCATTAATCCTCTCCTGTCCATTCAAAATACTCCTATTACAATGCAACAACTTTCCCTTCTTTTAGGAATAAGGTGAAGGTTTTGTTCAAATCCTTATCTGCCTAAAACTGCATCTCCAACCTTGAACATCTCCATTATATACTCAATCTTGTTAAGCTCTGCTTAGAACTTCCTTTATACTCTGACTAAAGGCTCTGTTCTTGCCATTTTCAGTATGTAGTGCCTTCTTATTTTTGTTTCCCAGCCTTTGGTTGCTGGCTATAGTGTTATGGGTGGGATTCAGTCACTTACATAGAGATATCAAGTGGCAATTTAGGCAATCTGATATATTCCACCGGGCTTCTTGCTACATTTCTAGAAGGCTTAGTTTTCCCAGAGGTCCTATATCTTATTTAGTACCCTGTCTGAGTCTCACATTCAGAAGGGAAATTACAATTGTACTTAACGCCTATTGTACTCCAGTAAATGTGATTTGTGCCATTAACAGTAGAAGGATACAGGCTCTATATTGACCTGACACTGCTGGGTCTCATGCTTTGTCTGAGCTTGTCTTGGCTTGATCTGGCTTTGCTTTGTTGTAGCATCTTTGCCCGGCTCAGTGACTGCTGCCTCCCCTGCTCCAGCTGCAGCTGGATGGGGATGCAGCCCCTCTGCACAGGGTGTCACCTCCCTCCCGCCAAGTCACTGCCAAACCACAGCCCTTTGTGGGTAGGGGGGCTGCAGCTGGCAACCTCGAAGACAAGGAAGCATGCTGTGATATGGAAATACACGACAGAAACCCAAGTGGACCCAAAAACTGAGGAGGAAGAAGCCCCTACCATCAGCATCATGCCCCTCACAGAAAAGACATCAGAATGCTAATAGCTTATCACAGCCTACCGCACATCTTACATAAGGAAGACTTGAAATATCAACCTTTAGGACATGGAGGGAGATTGGAAATCTGAACATAACACCAAAAAAAGGGCAGGTATTAAAAAAAAAAAAAAAAGTAACAGCTTTAACTGCATTTGTGGTTTTCGGTATTAATTAAGTACACTGGAGCACTGGGCTGAGAGAACTAGTTCATGATTCTCCCATTTATTTTGTGTTCCCCCGTGCCCATGAGAACACCAACTGCAGCCCTGTCCAGACGACTGAATCGCACCCATCACACCACAGGACACTTCTCACGCCTTCCGTCATTTCCATCGCGCTCCATCGCTCAAATGGGAAATGCAGGGCTAGGCCTAACTTCATCTGATGAGGTAAAAAGCTTGCCCGTTGAGCTACACAAGACCTTCTTCACAGAAAGTGATGTTGAAAGTTAAGATCCCATGATTAAGTACTGCGGAATTGCAAACAGCATTTACACATGACGGCTTGATTTAACTGATTTCCTCTACTTTTATGCGTTCTTTCCTGGCGTTCACAAAGCTATCATAAATATCCATTAAGGAAGTTACCCGACACTTTCTAAGCCACTGCTTTGATTTCTTTTGTAACTTCTTCAGATCTTAATCACGCGAGGAGGCGGTCATGTCCCTCGCCTGCAGCGCTTCACGAACGCGAGCCAGACATGCCACGAGTTCACATGAGGGAGAAAAATAAACATGAGGATAACTTAGACTTCCTTGCTAACACTCAGGAAAATGCCGTTTAAATGTGCCGCAGCCTTGTAATCCTACCTTGTTCTACCAGTAGAAAATCTGACCCGCGTCTTCCATACTATAAAATCCGGTTACGGGGGAGTGAAGAGGGAAGATGGAGGATTGAAAAAAATGGAAGCCCCCTGGCATCGCCAACCGGCCTGTCAGGGAACAGCTAACAAGCAGGATCCCACCGACCAGGGAGCGGCCTGCAGAAGCCATCAGCTGCGGAAGGCCCCGGAAGCTGCCGGAAGGCGCTGAAAGCCACGGTCTGGATCCGGGGCAAAGCTAAACCTGAACAAGAAATAAATAACCTGCGCCAGCAGCTGCCAGGGTGAGGAAAGGCTGCTGAAAAAGACACAGGAAATAAACCAACAACAAAAAAATAAACCTGACCCTCAGACTCACCTCTGAAAACAAAACACACAAAAAAAAGAGACAAAAAATAAAATAAATATAAACAACCCACACCAAAACTTGCTGGGGGGGGAGGGCGGGGAACAAAAAGAGAAAAGGCAAGCAAAAAGCTCACTGCAAGAAACCCTGTCCAGATAAATAAAGTATCCACAAACTCCCAAAGAACGGGACCCCCATCCCCAAAAATGTTGAGAACAAGGGAAAATCCCAACAAAAACTTGCCGGAAAAAATGCACCGTCTGCCTTTCTCTTACAGCTGGACGCACCACCGAGGCAGTTCGTGCCGTGTACTCGCCCGAGAAGGGGCCGATGAAGGAACAAACACCTTCTCCTGCCGGCACTGGAGATGGGGCCTGCGTGGTGTGAGGCCATGCTCGGGCGCATCCCCAGAGGGCACCTCAGACCATCCCAGATGGCGACCACAAACATCCTGCTTTTTCCTCACCCTGTACTGAGGCTGAGCAGGGCCCCTGCCCTCATGGAGACCTCCACAGGGAGCGGGGAATGACATTTCCTGACGGGCAGTCTGGCCAGCCTACTTATGGCACAGCCACCGGGGCAGCCCCTGGCCATGCGGGAGGGGATAGGGCTCCTTGCAGAGGCGTCCCCTCTGCTCGCATCCAGCTCTGCTGGCTTCTTGTCTCCCCATTTCTCGCTCCTTGCATCTTGTTGCTCACCTGGTTGTTACTGAATACAAAGCGGGTCTTTCCTGCATGCCACAGTTGTCAAATCCAAACAACAGCAAACAAAAATATGATGCCACCTAATGATGTATTATAAAACCCTCTGGCATACTCTGGAGAACTTCCTCTTTTTTCTAGGATCTAATAGACTTTTGACTATAAATTTGGCCAAGTGAAGATCAGACTCTGTAAAGGTTCCTCTGTCACCTTTATTTAACTAGAGAAACTGGAATTAACACAGAGGTAACCCCTTTTGGGAGAGGCTTTGTCAGAAGATGACATTAGCCCCTTCTTTTCTCTCCGTGGATTTGTCAGTGAGCCAAATCACTAAAAATCACGAGTGTCCAGCTCCCTCCTCAAACCTTTTTTTGCCCTGTAAACCTCACACAAAACTTCAGTCTCTCCAATCCCTCTGCAGTTTTTAAATACATTTTTCAGCAGTGTGAAAGAGGCCAGAGACAGTCTGTGACATTTTGTTGCTTTTACTGACTCTGACATTGTGTCGAGCACATACAGAGAGGATCAAATTGCTCCAACCCCTACAATTTTTATGCTTCCCTTACGCCACTGTTCTCTCACTCCAGCCAATTTAGGACGCTGGGACCTTGCACGACTGAACTAAGTGGCTTTCTACGCCAGATCTGCTCATTCTTTTGAAGTCAATAACTGCTCACTAGATAGAAGTTATAAGTAATATATTTCTCTTCGTGCCTCTTACTGACAACAAGAAAAACATTAATTTAACTTCTTTGGCTGAATGTGAACTAAAGCCTTAAAAAGAAGATGAGTGACTCAAACTACTTTGCTGCAGCTGCCCTGCAACTCTCAAAGAGAAATGAAATACTGCAGGGATCCTGGTACTCGGTTATGGTGACTTTCACAGGAGAGAATAATTTCAGTTACATTCTGCCAAGCCATACAAAAGTACTAGTTCAGCTTTATGCACATTAAGTCTCCTTGACCCTGTTCAGTTCTGAAAAGGGTACATATTTTTAAGGGACTTAACAAACAATTTTTTTCCAGCTGATTTCTCTCTGGCAAAGAAAGCACTATTGAAACGTTACTTTTCTCCTATAGACTTAGAATCACATCACTGATGCATTTATTATTGTCATTGCTATTATCAGTTGTATGAATGTAACATCAAAATAGCCAGATCAAGATCTGTGAGCCTGTACACATGATAAAAGAAAGTGCAAGCAATACAAATAGACAAAGCCAGAGGGATGGGAGCACTGTCAAAGAGAAGGGAGATACTCAAGGTCATCCAAAGTACCAGTGAGAAAGAACTGACATTTCATCCCAGCAAAAAATCCTGAAGCATTCCATATGGAAGCCATTTCAAAAATAATATAAACAACTTGCCAAATTAGAGTGATCTAAATTTAGGGTGTTTTTCTGCATAATGTAATACCCTCTATCTTAATCTTTTTCAATGTAGCTATAGTTACTTGCTAATCCTGACATAAATACAGAACAATCAGAAGTAATAATCTGTAACTCATTAATCCTGATGTTGGTTATGATGCCTAATATTTCCTATCAGCGCCCTATAGCACATTCAGCAACAATGTGAATGATTAATCAACATTAGAAGAGGAGATGCAGTTGTATAGACTCCTGGTTTTTTCCAAACTTTCATTTTGTTTATACATGTATGAACATAATAAAACAATTAACACTCAAGTAATTCAGAAATGTAGTATGTTTATTAAGCTCTGTAATCATTGAGATGTTTAAAACCACTTTTCTCATACTAATTAACAGGAAAAATGTAAACCATCTCTTGTTTTTTCCAGCTGCTTTCCTTAAAAATCATTCCACAGATGGCATTTTTGACTAGCACTGTGCAGCAATATTTTATAAAAGTTGCACAGGGGCTTATGAACCCCAGTTAATATTTAAAGCCTGCTTTCAGTGGCAGCAGGAAATGATCCATCTATGTCAATAGTAGAAAATAGCATCAACAAAAGTTTCCTTGCGAGGTATGCCCTTTTGAGCACAGGGCAGTTCACATATCTTGTAAAGAATTGTTCAATGGGTATCCTGCATTTAGGCTCTATTCATCGCATTTCCAAGTTTTCCATATATCTTCAGGCTTTTGTGGTTGACCTGCGTGAAAGTTTGCACCCTCCTACTCCTCAAGAAGAAATACCTATAACTGCCCTAGCTCCTGCTTGTATTTTATACCTGTTCATCAATAATAGTGTTGAAAGCAGATTAGGTCTTACTTAAGTTTAAATATAGAGTATACGAACTAAGGTTTTGGCTCAAGGAATAAACAGAAAGTTGGGGTTTGACTTGTCAAGTATCTCTGCAGTCACTCTTTTACATCTTCAGCTCTTCCATGTCCTGCAATGTCTCAGTTAAGGAAGACATAAAATTCATTTTTCTAAATACAGGTATAGTTCTGCATTACTGTATCTAGAACAACATTCAACAAAAGATAAAGTACATATAATATGGGGAAAAAATTCTATTCTTGCTGCAACAGAATTCTACAGTAGGTAATTAATGTTGTTCTGTTAAAAACAGAAACTAAAAGACCTGAAATGAAAGAATACACACACCCACACCCACACCCACCCACCCCCCAGAAAAAAAAAAAGGCGGGAGCTTCATACTTCTCACTGTTGTTTTTTTTTTCCTCATTTTGAGCATATAAAAAAGTCTTATAAATAATTGTGCACACCTACGTGCACACCGATTTTTGTGCTAGAACAAGGTCCTGCAGCTATATAAGCTAATTTGGATAAGCATAAAACAAGAATATAGAATCACAGAATCACTCAGGTTGGAAAAGACCCTTGGGATCATCAAGTCCAACTCTCAACCCCACTCTGCAAAGTTCTCCCTTACGCCATATCCCCCAACACCACATCTAAACGAGTCTTAAACACATCCAGGGATGGGGACTCCACCACCTCCCTGGGCAGCCTATTCCAGTGTCTAACCACTCTCTCTGTGAAGAATTTTTTCCTAATGTCCAGTCTAAACTTACCCTGCTGCACCTTGAACCCATTCCCTCTTGTTCTATCGCTAATGACCTGTGAGAAGAGACCAGCACCAACCTCTCTACAATGTCCTTTCAAGTAGTTGTAGAGAGTGATGAGGTCTCCTCCCAGCCTCCTCTTCCTCAAACTAAACAGCCCCAGCTCCTTCAATTGCCCCTCCTAAGATTTATTCTGCAGGCCCTTCACCAGCTTCGTTGCCCTCCTCTGCACTCGCTCCAGCACCTCGATATCTCTCTCATATTGAGGTGCCCAGAACTGGACACAATACTCAAGGTGTGGCCTCACCAGTGCTGAGTACAGGGGGACAACCACCTCCCTCCTTCTGCTGGTCACACTGTTTCTAATACAAGCCAGGATGCCATTGTCCCTCTTGGCCACCTGGGCACACTGCTGGCTCATGTTCAGCCGCTTGTCAATCAGAACCCCCAGGGCCTTTTCTGCCAGGCAGCTCTCCAGCCACACTTCCCCAAGCCTGTGGCGATGCATGGGGTTGTTGTGGCCCAATTGCAGGACCCGGCACTTGGCCTTGTTGAAGCTCATACCGTTAGCATTGGCCCATCGGTCCAATCTATCCAAGTCTCTCTGTAGAGCCTCCCTATCCTCATGTAGATCAACACTCCCACTTAGCTTCGTGTCATCTGCAAACTTGCTGATGATACACTCTATGTCCTTATCAAGGTCATCAATAAAGATGTTAAACAGAAATGGTCCCAACACCAAGCCCTGAGGGACACCACTTGTGACCAGCCGCCAGCTGGATTTAACTCCATTGACCACCACTCTTTGGGACCGCCCATCCAGCCAGTGCTTGATCCAGCAGACCATATGCTCATCCATGATACAATCTTTCAAGAGTAATCACATTTTGGTTTTTAAAAAAAAATAATGTTGAAACTATGTATATTTGTACACATTATTAACTCCTTTTCATTTTGAAATACACATATACACTTATATCCATATAAACACCTGTGTGCACATTCACACTGCCTATATACAAGAAAACTGATTTACCATTACAAATGCTAGCATTTGCAGATGCCTGTTACAATTTTAGCCTTATGTATCAAAAGAAGTGCATTTGAAAAAGCTTATTTTCTGTTCCTAGTGTTGACTTTTGAATGAAATACAAGTTTACATTCTATGCATATACACCAGAAAAGGCGAAGAAAGCACCTCAAAAATTTTAATACTTGGACATATGCAGACATTAGATCCTGTAAATTTATTAAACCCATTTCTAGGGCAGGCACTTGATTTGTGCATGCAGATGTTTGGAACCTCAAAAGCGCATGTGCATGTTTAAGCACATGTATTGTTGCTGTGATCAGATGCTTTGATGTAAATTGAATGCTGGATGTTCATTTGCTTCTGAATGAAGAAGTTGCAGAAAACCAGGCAGCAGTTATCTAAGGCGGCCACGGAGAATGCGGCTGAGATGTAAATCAGCAAAGATATCAGTCTCAAGGACTTTGGCATACACAAAGAAGAGACACTGCTGTGGTTTTATGAAAAAAACATTTTCCATAGGCAGTTGTGTTAAACCTAGCAGTTGACAATTATAAAGCTGCAGATGTTTCAAAATCTGATTAGGGCTGACTGAGTCCTTTTGGTTTTAGGCCATTGATTTCCAGTGTGCTTAAAGATCTGCTAGAAGGCACAGTGTGCAAATCTGTATAAATAAAAGTGATGGCAAATTGCCAGGGTATTACATATAATCTCATAATCCAGCAGGTGTTTGCTCTGGGAAAACAAAGTGCTTGATGTGGCTCTCAAGTTTTCTACTAGGCATTGCCTGATATAAAACATAAATACTCTGTAACCTTCTTTTTTAGATGGAGGATTAAAACATATGTACCTTGTGTTTATCAATAATTATTATTCCAGTGTTATACTATGCAAGATCTCTGATACTATGAGCAGCTAGAGAATAGTAATGAGAGTGGTTTTATAACATAAATACGTATCTAAGGCTTCAAAAAAGAAAAAGAAGGTCTGGTTTCACTTAGTAGTTCACCTAATATTTTTTTTTTTATTTTGCCAGCATCAGTATCACATTAAATTTTGTTAATAGATGATGCTGGCAAAATAGTAAGAATTTCCCAGTTACAAGTAGTTCTTTGGCAGGGAAGCTGTTTCCAGGTATCTTTTGTTAGAAGGGAAGGCTGCGTGAGGAAAAAAGTATTATTTGGACCTAAAAAAACAGTGAACATACATATAAGAAAAACCAAAATGCTAGAACAATGATCCAACCATGAAATATCAATGCCCATGGAAGAAAGTCAGTTTAGCATTCCTTATTAATACTTTAACCTGTTAAAGATATTAAAGAAATTATAATCATACTAGAAGTCAAGTATATCTGGTTCTATATTGCAATTGATATTAAAAATGAATTTCAACATGGATCATAATCCCTAATAACATTAGCATTTCTATCCAACCTTTGCCATAGCCCTGCAGACTAATATGTTCTAAATTCAGAGGGATTGCTACCCTCAACTATTTAGATTTCTGGCAAAACACAGACCACAAAACTGCTCCCTTATTCATTAAGCCCATCAACTTCTGTTTAAACTGATTGTGTATGCGTAGCCTCATTTTTTCAAATATCATCCGTTGGGTCCACCATTCTGCATTCAGCAGCAGGAAGAATCACTGTTTCAATAATCTGTTTAAGTCTCAGTTACAGGCAACTGTATGTCTTAGAAATTTCCTTCTCCCCTTCTTTATCACTTGTAGCATAATGTACACTTAAACATTTCTCTTCCACCTCAAAACCCCAAAATACTGTATACTACATTTTTAAAATTACATCTATCATAATGTATTTTGTTTTACTTTCATTACTCATAGACTCTGTTCTGATCATCTAATAGTGCATTCTGACTTGCTCAGGCATTTTATTCTACTAGTACTGAAGAATCCCAAGGGAAGACCATCATCATCCAAAGACCATATCCTCTTCCGAGCAAGGGTTAAGCCTGATTTAGTTATTTTGCAATGCTAAAATATAGTGAGCTGTTTAGAGGTAACAAGCAGAGTTTAGTGTTTAACTACTCAATGAGGCCAAATAGTTCTGTCTTCAATAGTAAACTGTTTGCCACAAACCCCGGGTGAAGACAATATTTCTATTTATTTCATTTTACCTCATGGATACTTTGCTGGGCATTCACTGATGGACTATTTAATTCACTAATGGCTATGACTAGCAATAAAGGTGACTTGGCTGTTGATAAGCAGTCAAAATATGCTACTATTTTGTTTTACTTCTATTTTCATCATCTGTTCAACTCTTGTTATGCAGTGAGTACCTCATGTCAATGTTCAAAAGGGAGTTCACACCGATGGTTAGAAAATGTTATTACAAAACTTGTATGTGGCTATACATATAAATATATAGATATGTCTCTCATATATGCACACATACACAGATACACACATGCGCACATATACTGTGTGTATATTTACACACATAAACTCAAAAGGATAACATGACAGAGAAATGTTCCATAGAGAGATTTAATTGAAAGAAATATATAAAAATTCAAGAATAATCCATTAAAAGGTAAAATACATTTCATGACTTGAAAAAGTCTGGTAAATAAAGTTTTCACAGTATTTTATGTTCTTCTCTTCACAGTTAAAATATAGATGTAAAATAGCAGCATTCATTGTATCATATAGCCTCTAAACTCATGGTGAACAAATAGGCAAGCTTCTAGTTAAAAAGTGCATCATGTCAAGACGAAGACCAATTTTTATACTACCCAGAATTTAAATGTTGATAGAAGTGATCTGAAATACTAATTTGTAAAATTAATGTGTGATGAGACTGTAATTTATACATTAATTCCCTTTTTTCCTCATATATTCATATCAAATTAATATTTTTTTAATTCTATAGTCAAATGAATTGTGTTTTGTCTGTAGTAAGTGCCTTTACCAGCTAATTGAATTTAAAGCCAATAATAAATCTTTCAGTCAATAAACCTTTTCAGTCAAAGACAGAAGATCGAAATTATTCCCAATATCATGGATGCAGGCAGCTAAAGTCAAGAGGAGACATACAGTAGAGTACAACAGCTTTTTGCTACCACCTGTTACTGGAGGGTAATAGCCCTGCAGTTCTTCATACAGACATTTAACACAAGTTTTCTTTAGCCTGTTCCAAGCAAAGTGAGTCAGACTGGCTTAAACTGTCAGTGAAGCTAGCTGGAACTAATACAGTTGACTGTATCTGACTTGGATTAGGGCAGTTTTACTCAACCTTTCTGCTACTGGCAGTTACTTCCAGTAGCTGGTAACAATCCTATGGGGCACACAGGGTTAAAGACACCACTTACAAGCAGTAATCAGCAATACAGACAGTATTTTTAGCTGGCACTGTTGTAACTGAAGATGATGTATGTCAAAAGTGACCATTTCAGAGAGCCCTCTTGGTCCCCTTGGAAATTACAATTGGACTATAACTATGCAGTCAGAGAGTACTGAATTCAGCAAAATACAACGATGCAGGAGAAGAATTCAAGTACACCCTTTTATAAAATGGAATGGTTAATACTTTTGTCTATGCTGAGAAAGATTCACATAAACAGATTCACATAAACTGTGAAAGTCTGGATTTGTTGTTCCTGCTCTCCAACAGAATGCCTTAATTTTCCATGCGTCTTTCCTTAAGTGTTGTGAATCATCCAAATTACTTACTTTTTGAGATGTTGTAACATCTTGATGAGGCAGTCTGAATTTACCCTTGGATTAGTGGCAAAACACTAATATGCTTCTTTACAAAAGGGAATAAGGTTTTGGTAATGTTGTAAAAGTTCTTTCTCTGATAAATACAGAAAAAAAAATTACTAAAATCCTGTATCTAGAGTCACAGCGTGAAACCTACCTGAAATAAATGAGATCGGCACTACACCTGCCCAGCTCTAATTGATAAGATGCACTTGCATCTTAAGATGCCATGCACTGAGAAAACAAAAAACAGATAATTGTCATGGGGAAGGTCTACTGGAAACCAGTCTGGAGGAGAACTGACCTATCTCTACCCTGCTATAATGGTCTAGCCATATGCTCTGTAAAGAAACAAAGAATCACAGATGAACTGTTAATAACTTTACATTCTAGTAGCACATTTGGGGTGGTGGCCAGAAAGTGATAGTGATCCAGATAATGACTGCAAATTGGCTTAGATGGGGAAAAAATTAGAGATTTACCTAGGATGACCTGACCAGCAAGGTCATTGTGCTAACCATCCAAGTTAAAAAGCAATGAGTAGTGAAAACAGCAGTCCCTTGGGGGAACACATCTACTAACATCCAGTGCTGCAGAGAGAGTTGAGCCTAAAACAGAAGTGCTGCACATAAAGGCCAGATCCCCAGCCAGGACTGGGACCAGCCAGGTTCCTGTCCTGGTCCCCCTGCCAGGTCCATGGTGTTGGTCACAACCACACCAGAGGAGTGGGGGTGTTGGTCAGTGTGAATGTATTTGTATGAATGTGTGCGTGTGTGTTGTAGAATAGGAACTGCTGTACACTTGGTATACCCATACCATTAAATAAATAAATCTTGTATTTTATGTTCCTGAGGAGCTTGGTGCTGTTCTTGCAGCCACCCCAGCCTGAATTCCCCTGTTACAATCTGTTTGGGTCAGCACTACACCAACAATCAATACTAATCAAGAATGCAGTCTGCCTCTCTGATATAGCTTCAAATTAGAGTTAAACAAGGGTGCCGTGTAAGAGATGATATATGTACACTGGTAATTAACTTTTTTTAAAAAGCGCAGCCTTATTACTAAGCTGAGAAAAAAGCAAAAAGTTTTTTACGGGGACCAATATAGGTCAGAGTATCGATTATAACATACAGAGTCTATAACTCTTAAAGCTGTTGTAGAAATTTTTGCACAAATCGGATACTATAAAATTGTTATCTCTAAGATGTCCCCACTGCCTTTGCAAATTGAAGGGTCCTTAATCCAGTAGTTCCTGGATACTTGATACTAATATACAAGGTTAGGATCTAAATTTAGATGTCAACAAGCAAATATGCTGGTACATAGTACGGTGCCTAGGGCTCAGTCTAGTTTTGCAAGACACGTGCACCAATAGAGAGGATCTGAAGATCAATAATTTGATTCTAAGGATATGACATCCACACTGTATGCATTTCCTAATTTATTTTTTTTTTTACCTTTAACTAGTTACGGTCTAGTCCTGTGGGCAAGCCCATTTGCATTTGGACACCGTGAGGTGTGGTTTTGGAGCACATCTTCTGGTTTAGTTTCATCCAAAATGAATCTATTGTGTACTCTGAGACCACTCCATTATATGAATCGAAGCAATCAAAAGATAACTCAAAAGTGCACTCAACATAAACTGAACATTAATGTATGCCCTTCCTAAGATCCCATAATATTTGATAAAGACGCAGCCAGCACAATCAGTTAGTGAGCCAGCTTAGACATACAGCTCACTGTCCCTAGGGAAATGATTCAGTACCCCACTGTTTTAGGGGCTGCAGACTCAGGCTGACACCAGATCTGCCACAGATCTCCCATAGCTACTATGCCTTGTCAAAGCTTTGGGTACTCTAGGGTATTAGAAATGACATTGATACCAATGTTTAGGCAACAGAGTCTGAAACAGACACTTTCGTTAAGTTCTGGGTCACTGGGGAGAGCTGAATTGCTTTTCAGGCTGTAGTGACTGTATGAGTGGCTTTCATTGACTACAGTAGCAGCATAGGCAGTTGGATATATGTGTACACCTAAACACAGACACGTGGAAATTTAAATGTGTGTGTTTTATTCTGGAGGTGAATTGCCTCAGCTGTCTGCATTGCACACAAAAAGACGCATCACCTGTAACAGCATGTTGCCACTTTCAATACCAAACCCAACATTAACATAAATACAGGATGATCTGACACTTATTTCACACCAGAATAGGTGGTCTTTGCCAAGAAGTAGAATTTTGTTGCTGGTGTGATATACCAGATTTCTGTTATTACTGCCTACTCTATCCAGGGGACAAAAAGATTTGCTGTCCAGAGCAGTCTCCCTGATTAAGAAACAGTACATGAATTACAAGAGGTTTTAAAAAAAAGTTTGCGGGGGTCTCACTCTAAGCTAATGCAGTAGTGTTACCAAAGCTTTAAGTAAGATATAAGAGGGGAGGGGGGAAGGCTGTGCTCAGTACACCGTGAGAAATACTTTAAATGGATAGATGACATAATAGGTTCCTAGCACCCGTGTTTGATCTCCAGGGGCCTGGGTTCAAACATAGTACATCAGTAATGGAATGAGGTGTTGTGATCCTGAACTAATCCGTAATTGAAATTCACTCACATTTAAAAACATTATAGACTGTAGTTCAGTCGAAGCAGGACTCTACTTAAAAGTGCTGTATCCATTAAACAATTTGGAAATAGAGTTATGGAATACTACTGAGAGTCACAAGAAGTCACATAATATTAATCACTGTGAATGCTGATGTGGACCAGGTGTGGAAATACATGTGTACGGAATATAAAAGAACTCCTCATCTGGATACTCATTGCTAATATTAGCCTTATATAAGAAATTATGGGCAGAATAGTAAAAATAACACAGTTTGCAGAGAACTAGAGAATATCTTGCATTAGGAGAACAGAGATAAACTGTCCTTTTTATTTCAGCATAGATTATTTTATGCAGCACTGTTAAAATGTAACAGAGATGGAAGCTGTCAGTGATTGAAATAGATTTTGAAAAGTATTAATTAGTTTTCCAACATTCTTATTTTTATAGTGAATACTAACATTTCCCATGCTCAGAAACTTTTGACTGTGATCTTAACACATGCAGCTTAATAAAGCCACAAAAGTGATGTGTTATTGTCTTTAGTGAGAAGAACTGTATTTTCATTTTCACTTAATTCACAAAATGAAAGTGACATCTATTACAAAGCACTGTTTATATCCAAGTTATGCTGGAGTTAGCATTAAAGTGGGGTGAAAATAAAAGGCTTCTCTGATGACTACTGATCACACTCCATCTTCAGAACAAAGATCCAAAGGAAATTATTTGTTCTTTCTGCCCTTCAAAAATATAGAAGCCCAGTAATATTCATATACGTACACTAGAACTGTATGTCTAGCTAATTAGTTATTGATGAAGACTATATTGGTTTTGTATTCAAGTCAAAAAAAAATGTGGTCCTCTGTTTTTCACTCTTCCTGCAATGTTTGGATGGCTTTGTGTTGTTAATGTTATCATTACCAGGAATGTAAGTAATATCCTTAGTTTTATTATAAACTGCCTCCATTTTAAAACTCAGCTAATATGTTATGGAGTCTTATTTTCTTGATTAAAATGATTGTTACATGTTTGCCTTAATGTATACAGATGCAGTGGGAGGCAAAGTACTATTAATAAAGAAACCTCAACTATATCCATTAATCCTGAGTACTGCTGTGCAATTCTGGACATTAGCTGAACTATTCCAAGACGATACTACCTCAGGACTGGCAAAATTTCATTATAACGTTATAAGATGGAGCAACATGGCAGTGACAGAGATTTAAAGACAATGATAATGTTACATAGTTTGTTATTCTAAGATCTTATAATCTGTGATTAATTTTAATGTCTGATTTTCTATGGTGCTGAAGTGCTCATTGGTTTGTTTGAAGCAAGCATCAGTGAATTCGCATGTACTGATAAATCTTTGATAATGAGTATGATCCTTAAATCTCATTTTCCTACCAGATGTAACCCATATTTTCATAGAATCATAGAGTGGTTTGGGTTGGAAGGGACCTTAAAGATCATTTAGTTCCAACCCTCCTACGGGGACACCTCCCATTAGACCAGGTTGGTCAAACCCCATCCAGCCTGGCCTTGAACACTTCCAGGGATGGGGCATCCACAACTTCGCTGGGCAGCCTGTTCCAGTGTCTCACCATCTTGACAGTGAAGAATTTCTTCCTAATATCTAATCTAAATCTCCCCTCTTTCAGTTTAAAACCTTCACCCCACTACACTTCTTGATAGACTCTCTCCCCATCTCTCCTGTAGGCCCCCTTTAAGTACCAGAAGGCTTCTATAGGGTCTCCCCAGACCCTTCTCTTCTCCGGGGTGAACAACCCCAACTCTCTCAGCCTGTCCTCATAGCAGAGGTGCTCCAGCCCTCTGATCATCCTCTTGGCCCCTTGGTGGTTTTCATTTGTATGTGGACTTCTGATAACATAGCCACCTTTAAATTTTGTTCTTTTGTATGTTTGTTTGTTCTTATCCTGATAGGTATGTTTAACTACTTATTCAGATATATAAAAAGCCATGCATCCATTGATATCTGTGTAGGGGCACTGATTTTTTTTTTTTTTAAAAAGAAAGGAACGTGTTTGAGCCACAACCAGCATCATATAAAATGTATCTATCTACCTCCCTTCATCTCTATACAGAAAGAACAAGCTATAGAGAACTCGGTGTTAGGCTGTGATTTGCTATCCTGATCACAGTAATTTCCAAAGCAGCACAGTATATTGATACATCTCA